>NW_008622332.1:15932-26988 GCF_000691845.1 Merops nubicus | reverse complement strand
TAAGCCATTCCTGTGGGTGTTTCTTGCTTGTTCTTCAATATGTATTCTATAGCATCAAGTATAACCATCAGTGCTAATCTGTTTAGTTCCCCCAGTAGTCACAAGCCTTGTTCCACCACATCGCAAATGGCAGCCTGCACTGATTTAATTTACTTCAGCAGTTTCAACGACTTTGTGTGAGCTGAGGGGGATCACAGCCAACAAAATATGTCTGAGGAAAATTTTTCCATGGCACCTTTATAGAAAGTCTCCAACCAAAGCTGTTTAGTGATGGATCGTCATGCACTTTGGAAAGTGAGAGGATAAAAAGAAGAGTTTTCTACAGCTTATATTTTGCATGTGCAATTACGTTTCATGCAGTATGAAATATAAAGCTCCAAAACTTTCACCTCTGGATGGTACTTCATAACTGCAGACAAAATCAGCCAGTGACCAAACAGGCTGTATAAAAGATCAGAACACTGTAAATTTCCTAAAATCTGGATAACTGAAGAAGGAAAGCACATTCCTTCAACAAAGGGGCAAAAACATTGCTGCTCTTTTCATGTTCCACAAACAGGGAAAAAAAAAAAAAAAATCCATTCTCTCTGTATAACAGTTATCTGGATGGTATGGAACAGCACCCTCAGAAATGAGTAATTTTCTGATTACTCATTTGCTAAACTCTCTATTCCATGTTGTCTGTGAACAGTTCACAAAATTCTGATCCTCTGGCATGTGTTTATCTTTGGGCTGGACCAGATAGCTACGCAAACAGTTTATAGAAGAGATTATCTACAGTTACATGAGGGAATAGTTGCCTGCTCTGTTTTATGCAGAGAAACAACAAGGGCAAGCACATACTTAGCAAAAGGAAAAACAAAAGGAGCAGAGATTACCCAGCTGGTAAATGATATCAAGTACACTGAATAATTGCTGGGTTTGTGTATATTGATTTTCCCGAGCCACTTCAAAATATTGAAAAACTGCCACGCAGAGCAAAGCAAAGGAAGAGGAGGAACTTCCAAGAGCAATTTGTAACTGCTCCAAGATACTTTGGAGGTAACATACAAAGCTGAAGGACCTTCAATTAATGCCTGGGCAAAAATGTTCTTGCAAATCATGTCAGAGCAGTCTAAAAAATTATCAGTTTTCCTTTCTCTCCTGAAGGCTACCCGTATGACCAAGGTATATAACTTCTCAATAACTGCCTACTACATGCATGGCAAAATAAATCATTACTGAAGGCAGTAAGAATGTTTGTCTACACCCTTAGTCACAGGGGACCAGTTAGTGACTCAGGAAAATTTCATAAACATCTGAGAGCTTGGATTTTTCATTTCCTGCCACTTGACTATACAATAGCTGGAGAAGCTACTGTACCCAGATCCCCTTTTCTCACTTTCCTATTAGTGCTGAAATGTTTACTACATCCAAACTGATTTATCTTAGACTACGCATCAAGACCATAAACTAACAACTGTCCCAGTTTGAAAGGCAATCTCAAGCCTAGCTCTTTGATATGATGATAAACTGAAGTGGCCAGCAACTATGGCATCACTGACCAAATAGGTTTGGTGAGAATTCATCTGGTGAAGACATCAAGCAAGCCCCACTGGGATTCCTGATACAGGAAAATACTTAAGTGCTCAGTACTTCAGTGCTGTTGGCAATGAAAAACACACACCGCACTGGTTTGTTTCTCAGACAATATGGCTCACGGAAAAACTAACTGAAATACTAAACACTTTTTTATGCTTCCTTTCACAGCTTTTTTGTCATTACTGTTGATAAGTTTATTTCTCCAGGAATTAAGATCTGTCCTGTTCCCAGCCTCAGCGAGACAAGTTATTTCAGCTAATAGTCAAGTATTCACTTCACTGACCTGTGTCACTTTTCAGCCAAGTTCAGCCATATCTATTTTAGTGTCACAGGCAGCATGACTTCTTTTTTCAAATAAAATTCTGTACTAAATGCTGACATTTGAATGCTACTTTTCAGTTCCAAAATTGCAACACTTTATTCTTAATTGTCTGATTATCCTCAAAGGTTTTGTCTTTTTATCCTTCAATGATGTAAGACAGTACCTTACAGTGAAATATTGTCTTATATGTATTTCACCACAGATATTCTGAGAATCTTTCATATCATTAGTCTGAGAGTCTTTTAAAATATCTATATACCATGTCCAAAGAGTTTTAGCCTAATTCAAGTGGTTTTATTACCCCATAAAACTGTAGATATGCTGATTAATGAAATACATGGTGGATGTTCTGTAAGGAAACATCATGATTTAGGCCCCTGCTGTCATGGAAACAGAAATTTGTATTCTGTTCTTTACTTTCGATCACCCAGCAATGACTGATGTCTGTATATGCTCTTACTAACATTTTACCTAAACAAGAAAAATTTAATAAGACAGCTTTACTACAAAGAGTAATGTTTTCTGGAGTGCACTCTGGCAATATTTTTCAAATCCAGCTGAATCTTCAAAGGATACGCATTTGAGTCACAAAGTTACACCTGTCAAAATGGTAAAAGTAATTTTTTATTTGTTTTTCTCCCAACTGAATAAATTCAAGTAAACTGAATAAAAAGTAATTCAGTTAAGTGGCAGTATACTCATTTATCCATACTTATTCCAAGGCAAAATTTGTCACAGAATTTTTCACTTAGGTTTTATTTCATTTACTTAGAGTAAAACCTCTTACAGGAATGCTTGTGTGTCCTTTTAAGTGCAACATCCATTTTAGACTATGTCTGGTTGAATATAAACGCATTCCTAGAGCCACAGTCTACTATTCTTTTAAGTTCTCTGACTCTTTACCCAGTTTTCAGATTTTTTTTCTTCTTACTGACAATCCATTACTATGGAAAGTCCAAATGAAAATCAGAGTCTTGTTGGGTGTAGGGGGGTAGGAAGGGAAGGTGGGAGACAGTATAAGAACAAGACTGTCTCTATGCGAGATCAAATTCTGGGCTTCTGATTACTCTGTTTTTTCAATACTGATGTATTTCATTCACTGCACTCTCCATTTAGAATGTGTTTTAACTGTAGCTCTAGGCAATGCTTTAAGAGACTTTTCTATTTCTCAAGTTCTACGATAGGTCAAAAAGCTAAGCTTATTTTGTGAATTTGAAACACACTTAATCTCTCCAGAGCTACATATTAATAAAGGATGGCTCATGGGTTTACTACAAAGATACTTGATGAAAACATTTCCAAATGTAAACAGCTAATTTGGTCAGCCGTTCACTAAAATTTAAGGCATCTCCCTAAGGAAGTGGACAATTCAGTGTGTTTAACAGAAAGACAGAAGCTTCTCAAGATTTGCAATGTAAGAACGGGGCATTCCTCTCTCCACTGACAGCACAGAGGAATCAGGAATGTCAGGCTCCTCTGTCCTCTTGGGATCCAGTCTGCTCTTGTTCTGAGAGTGAAAATTGTATTCCTGGATGTACAGTGGCTCAGGTTCAACAGAACAAGTACAAGAGACTCTTGCCCAGCATCCACTACAGCCTTGTGAATCTGCTGAGATCACAGAATCACAAAATCATAGGATAGTTCTTGTTGGAAGAGACCTTCACGATCACGTCAACCATTAAGTCAACACTGCCAGGTCACCATTAATCCATGTCCCTCAGTGCCACATCTACACATCTTTTAAATACTTCCAGGGATGGGGACTTTCCTAGGCAGACTGCTCCCATGCTTTACAACCCCTTCTGTGAAGAAATTTCTCCTAATATCTAACGTAAACTTCCACTTGCAAGGATGCGAAGATGTGAATTCAAACTCCCAGAATGAGTAAGGCCTACATCTCCATGCTCCTTCTTCCCAAAAAAAAAGTTAGACCTAGTAGAATACCATACCAAAAGAAGTGGCAGCATCACCACCAACAGATTATCTCTGGCTTTTCTGAAGGATATGGTCAGAGTACAGCTACATGTTCTCCTTTATCTGGAGCTCAGCAGTGTTCTGAGAGGCCTTGCATGGGCAGTGAAAGCGAGGGAGTCAGGGAGCTTTCAGCATGAACTGCAAGGTACCTGATTCTGTCACAGCTGCACCCTGTCTTAGTGTAAGTAGCTGGATTTGATCATTGTCTGAGACCTTAGTAGTGGAGCAGGCAAGGGGTTGGTGCCTAGCTCTCAGTTGCTCCTCCTATTGTCAGTAGACAGAGAAACGTTGCTTTGAAGGAAAAATGAGATCTCAGATGAAGTACTGCTTTCTGAAACTATCTGCTTTTCTTCATCAATCACAAAAGAATCCTGGAGAGTCCATGCTGCAAATAAGTGCCTAAATTTTAGTGGGATGAATTCAGCACATGGGTGAATCATGGGAACTGATTGGGGAAAAAAATAATTTCCCATTTAAAATAGGTTTTGTGGGTTTTTTTCCTAACTTATGTAATAAACAAAAAGTTAAACTGATGAAGAAACAGAGAGCCAAGTATATCCCTACTATAACCCCATTAGCATCAATGGACGAGTTTTAATTCCACATAATTCACCTAGAAGATGTTTTCAAGTGCTGTGACTACATGGCTGCAGTGCCAGACTTTAACAATAAATACCTGGCCAGCACAGAGCACAGTCATACTTCCTTTCATGGCCTAGGAGGCAGCTTTCCCTATCCTCTGACAATTAACAGATGACACTGAGAATGCTCATGGAGAAGAAGTCTGGGAAATTCTCTGCTTGGAGGCAGAGCAAGAGCAGCCACCCCTCCCCTTCCTGACTTCTGTTAATGCTCAGCTCTGGGCTTTTACTTCTATTAGTTAAAAACAGGATATGATTCATTATTCCTATGCCCAGACTAATGCAAAAGTGGTCCCTGAGCATCTTTCAGTCTCAGTGCAAACCCTGCAGTTTGCAGTTGCAGTAGAAACCCAGCAAATTTTCAAATGATTAGATACTTTAACCCTATTAATTAATCTTATTATATTAAGAACAATCTGTCACTAAAACTGCTTGGAAGTTGAGCCACAAAACAAAATATTTCACTGAGGCTGGTGTGGAAGTCAGTCAGTTTAGGTTGGTTGTTCTGGCAATACCTTTTTCAAGACTCTCAGAGTCCCCTTCACAAGCAGTGATTTAACCCCTATTTTCTCTGATGGACAGTAGGTTTGGAAAACCTCTGTAAAGCAGGAGAACACCTTTGTGCCTATTTTTCACTCACATGTTTACTTCGACAGAAAGCTCAGGAAGACAGTACACTTTAAGATGCCTTAAACATTAATCAAATAAATGAGTGATTGTACAGAAACAATATATAATTACCTTCAAGAGTTTCTCCCTCTCCAGAAAGGGCCTCTCCTGCTCCAGAGGCATACAAGGCAGACACAGTCAATGCATACCTAGTGGCTTCGTCTAAGCCTTTCAGCACTTTAGAGGTTGTGTCACCTTTCACAGTCACTTCTTTAGTTTCACCTCCTGCGACCGGAGTGTATGTTATAAAGTACTGCTGTACTTTGCCAGGAGCAGCACCCCAAGACAGCTTCATGGTTGACGTTGTAGCATCAGAAACTCTCAGATTTCTTGGGTTTCCTCGAACTGCACATGTCAAAAGATGTTGAAAACAAGTTGAAGCAAGCTTCATTTCTTGGGTTGTTTTTCAGGTTACCACAACAGAGGACTTAATGATGAAAAAAATAATTCCTGAATAACCTGCACTGACACTGCTACAATATAACTTTACTGTAATCAGGATTGTACAATTTCATCCCCACCCTCCTTAGGCAAAAATGCCAAATAAAGTCTTTTGAGCCTATTTTTTTCTGTTAAAATAGGCTCGATCCTGGAACACACATACTAATGAATATATGCTCAACTTCAACATGCCAAGATCCATGCTCAAGTAACTGCAGAATCAAGTCAAAGATCACCAGTGAAATGTGAAATCAACACATTACAGTTTCCTACAGAGTTCTTTTTGATGATAGTTTTTCTGGTTTCTAATATTTAATAATTCAGTGACGTTTCACAAGTGATCAGGACATTTCTACTGTCTCTGTATTCTTTGGATTTTGTTTAACAAGGATACGTGTCAAAGGATCATACATTTTCATACAAATTAAGGCTACAATTATAACTTTAGTAAATTACATGTTTCATTTATTCCTTGCTAGCCATTCAGAGCAAAGTGCAAACAGGATCTGAATTTGCTGAAAAGAAATATAATTTATAATGTCAACAATATGAAGAATCATGAGGACAATTAGTTAAACATACAGGTACATTCTTCACCCAAGTTACCCCACCATATTAGGTGTTGCATGTTCAATAGGTTATATTTTAAAATTAAATATTATTATTTTGATAAATTATATTGTCTTGATTTACCTCTCAATTAGGCTTGAGTAATTTTATAATTCATATAATACACATGGCCAGTATGGGTTATTCTCTTTTCAGGATTAATATGTCAGCATACAGGGAGTTTTTCTCATGCTTACTACATTCACAGGATTGATCAGGTACCTTCATCAGTTTTTGCATATCCACTCAGTGATTTCCCAGGCCCAGACTGATACTCAGGAATAACAGACACTTCGTATCTTGTATCTTGGATCAAGTTCTGCAGAGTAGTTGATCTTTCATTTGCTGAGACAGTCACTTGTCTCCTTTCTCCTCCAGTAAGTGGTCTATATACAAGTCTGTACCGTAGGACATTTCCTGGAGCTGGAGTCCAGCCAACTACAAAGCTATCAGTAGTTTCATCTGTTATCCTTAAGTTGCGAGGAGCACCTTTAACTACAAAAAAAACACATATAATTTGTAAATATTTGCTTTTAATTGAGTAGTATCTGAATTGAAACCGTCCTAAACATTCTGTTACTACATCTAGTTTACCAAAACAACCTATGTTGTTGTTACCAAGACAGCCTTTATTGCCCTCCCACTGTTTTAAGGCACAATAAGCCATTAATCATTTCTGAAATTTGAGGGCCAGAATTACAATCAGCACTGTAGCAAAGCTGTCCTCAAAGGTAGATTAACCCTAGTTTATACAACTGCTTCTGAAACTTTAGACAGTCTGACCGTGTTTAGTGGTAAAAGCAGAACTAAATTGTGTAAGGGACATTTGGGCATAGTGGAGAAATTTTTGAACACAACAAATCAGACAGGTTTCTTTGCTTCTATTTCTTTGCTTTTTTTTTTTTTTTTTCTTTACAGCCATTTGCTTCTGCACCACCTGCATTTACAGTTGTCAGATACACCTGATTACACACAGGTAGCTCTCCGGTTTCAAAGAAACCACCAACAGAAACGCAACAGAATAAAAAAAAACCAAAACAATTCTATTTCTTGCAGTTAAATTTTTGCAACAAAATGTATATTCATTGCAATATAAGTTGCATCTAATGTTTAAAAAAGGTTTCTGAATTAAGTCTCAAACTCAAAGACAAGAAGTAGCTTGTTTCCCAGAAATGAAAGAAAATCTGTAGTAAATCATTTAACCTAGCTTGCTCCTTGACAAAAGACGTAGCTGCTCAGGTCATTTCACATGAACTCAGTGGGCAAACAAAAGAAGGACTTGACTCTTCCATTAAGACCTACTGTACTGCAAGTTGCCTAGCAGAATGTATCATTGTCATTTAGTCAAAAAAAAAAAAAAAATAGTTTTGTCTTCTGATGTTTACTATCTAAAGTAAAATTCACCTGGAATACTATATGCCAAAAACATTGTTCTTCAGTGTGGAGTTACTGTTATGAGTGGAACAAATAATAATGCTAAAGAAACAAACTTGCTTTCTACTCGTCAGAATCACAATACTCCATTTCAAATTCTTTACAAGCCTGAAATCAAAGTTAGTTGCCAAGAAAGCTGTCTGGCTCAAACTACTAGCTAGATCTACATGGAGAGCTGCTGAAGTTTACATGACTGCAGAAGAACTCGGTCTTCTGATACATGTCAGGATTTCATCAGATCAAGATGCT
The DNA here is from genome assembly GCF_000691845.1 of Merops nubicus. Classification (NCBI taxonomy): domain Eukaryota; kingdom Metazoa; phylum Chordata; class Aves; order Coraciiformes; family Meropidae; genus Merops; species Merops nubicus. The sequence goes on along the minus strand of NW_008622332.1, from coordinate 19,068 downwards.
GGACATTATTTAAGGTGGCATCAGTTACAGCATGGCAACACCGAATATTTATTAAAGCTCACAAGCTACATATTCTATCAGCCAGGAGTTTTTCTGTTTTCCTAAGGGAAAGTTATGTGTGGCCAAAACATGCTGACTGGTACAGTCATGGAAATAGGCACACCAACAGTGAAAACTGTACCTTCCAACCTTAACATCCAAACTTAGCTATTTTATAAGTATGTATTTCTATCAATCCTAAGAGGAAAGAACAATTAACAAATTTCCATGCTGCTTCTTTTGCTCCCTTGGAACCATTTACATCACCAAAGGTCACAAATGACAGCATGGAATAGTGAAAGAGAGTGGATCAATATTTTTAAAAACATGAGTTGGACTGGACTGAGCATTCAACTACTGGAACAGAAGGTCAAATTTACTTTTCATTATTCTCCTTTAAATTGGTGGAAATGCATCATGGCAACTCTATGAAGAAAAAGTTACCATGCTTAAATTTACAGCCATTGATCACATGAACTCACACTGACATCAGTGGAAGTTCTGATCAGTAAGAGTTATTTGATCTGGCCCATGAAGTTCTGATGAGAAGCAGCTGACCAAAAACTCAGCCCCCTGTAAGCCTATGGCATACAAAACAGAATTTCTCTTAATGTAAGTTGTTAGATGTAGACACAGCAAATAACACAGGTACATATTTAACTTTAAATGTGTTAAAGTCAACATGCATTCTTGCATGATATTCATGAGGAGAGAAGAGAGAGGAGAGAAGAGAAGAGAGAGGAGAGAAGAGAAGAGAGAGAAGAGAGAGAAGAGAGAGAAGAGAGAGAAGAGAGAGAAGAGAGAGAAGAGAGAGAAGAGAGAGAAGAGAGAGAAGAGAGAGAAGAGAGAGAAGAGAGAGAAGAGAGAGAAGAGAGAGAAGAGAGAGAAGAGAGAGAAGAGAGAGAAGAGAGAGAAGAGAGAGAAGAGAGAGAAGAGAGAGAAGAGAGAGAAGAGAGAGAAGAGAGAGAAGAGAGAGAAGAGAGAGAAGAGAGAGAAGAGAGAGAAGAGAGAGAAGAGAGAGAAGAGAGAGAAGAGAGAGAAGAGTTCTTTTGGAAGGGACTTACTATGATCATCTAGTCCAACTTAAGTGTGTATTAAGTATTACATAAGTGTATATTAAGTGTATATTACGTATACATGCCAACGAATTTATTATTGACAACACACCGCTTCAGAAATAGACCACTGCAGAGAAACACAGCATCCATCCAACTTTCAGGAAAAATAAAATTCAATCTTAACAGTTTAATGATCACCTATGATTGGGATCTTATATCTTTACTAAATGTATTGAGAGATAATAATGTTTATTCTTATCCTGCATACCAGTGCAGCTTCTCAGCCTCAGCTGGCTGTTCTGCATACACCCATCCTCTTAAAGCAAATTCTTATTTGAACATATGATTATTTTGTCTCTGAGAATAATGGGAAGCCTACCTTCTAAGGTGGTTTCCTCTCCATCCAAGGGAGGGCCATCACCATCTTCGTATTCAGAAATCACACTGACTGCATAAGTGGTTTCGGGTAGCAGGTTGGTGAGAACTGAGCTGGTACTTGAAGCTGGTACTGAAACAATGAATTCATCTCCACTGACTGCTACTTTATATTTAATGAGGTAGGACAGAACCTCAGATCCAGCTGGAGACCAGCTCACTTTGAAACTGTCAGATGTTACATCAGAAAAGACCATATTTTTTGCAGGTACATAAGCTGCATGGAAATAAAAATGCACAGATGAGGCATACTAGAATTACTTTTGACACAAAATCTCTGAAATAAATCTAAAACGTCCCTTAGTAATTTGATTTATTCTAATTAAAGAGCTATTTTGATGCACATTCAACAGTATTTGTTTTCTATACTTGCTTATAGCTATTACATTTCATGAAGATCATATCTAGGTTGTCAAAAATCATACAAGTGGAAGCACCAACTCAGTGATTTGTGGATCAAATGAGAACAGTTCATCTAAAAAAATATATAATAACATTATGCCTTCAATGGAAGCTAAGAATCCTTGCTTTTTTTTTAGATCAAGATTAGAAATAGAACAAAATAAATCCCAGTATTTTTTCAGGAATGGAGTCAAAGGGGAAACAAGGAACTTGACATGAGGCACAAACACAAACCTGACATCCTGGGCTTGTTTTGGTTGGCCTAGTCAGCCTAACAGTGGGGATGTTAAGAATGCTTGAGCCCTCTAAAACAAAGGCTGCTTTGCTGGTTTGTTCCTCAAAGCTATCCTGAAACAAAAGGCTTATTTTTAAAGAGAGTGGAGTTTTCAATACTGGGGACTATTAAATGTTAATGTTCTGCTAAACACACGTAGGGACACTGAGGGTGCAACTAAACATAAGTAACTTTAGCTGACCAAAACTTGGTCATTCAAAACTCTTTTTAATATTAAATATTATCCAAGCCCATCAAATTTGGATGCATGTGAAGACTTTCTTATGTCTTTTACAGTCAGATTGAGATTAATATCACCTAGAATCTGCTGTCTCAAATTGTCTTGTCTATGCCCATTTCACAGGGCTATCCATTTTACCTTAAAAATTAATCAAATCACCCTCAGGAGATGTTAGCATTTCTCCATTGCCTTTGACATTGTAAAAGACAAGTTTAGACTAGCTACTTTATTTTGGACAGCTAAAGAAGCATGGCCCTAGTAAGTAACTTTTAATCAAGACATTGAATGAAAAAGCAGAGCACACCCACTATGGTCATTCCAGATAGACACACTCTTCCTACACACCTAGGAGGGGAGGGGGAAAAAATATTCCTCCAATAATTTTTTGAACTCCATTAAATTCCTGCATTGCTGTTAATATGTTTGAAAATGAGAACCTAATCCTCGGTTATCAAATTTATCATTTGTCTATGGTCAGTTTCATTAATATCAATTCTTTAGGTAACTACAAGCACAAAACATTGGTTCAGACCTTTTTTTCACCGCATTTTCTACATTTCTTGAATGGTTACTTACATTTTTTCCTTATAGCAGCCAGTTCCTGCTCAATCCTTAGGCAGACAGACTGCGTAAGTTCAAACGATATCCTCTGAAAAGCATCGAAGTCTTCCACCGTGTAAACGTGGG
>NW_008622332.1:0-15901 GCF_000691845.1 Merops nubicus | reverse complement strand
CAGCAGGAGGGGATGCGATTGCTTCCAGCTCTGTACGCACTGCATCCTTCACACCAACTGCAAATATTTCTACGTCAGCATCCCTCAGCTTGATTGCAGGCTCTTTAAAAGCATCTGATGATTTGCCGTCGGTAATAAGAATCATGACTCTCGGCACATTTGGTCTTGATCCTTTGCTTGTAACAAATACTTTCTCCCTGACATAAGTCATTGCTTTGCCTGTGTTGGTAGATCCACCCCTGTAGGGGAAGGTGTTAATAGCCTGAATTATGTCTTCCACTCTGTTGTATCTGTTCAAAGAAAACTCCATATGGGGATCTCTGCTGTACTGGACAAGACTTATCTGTACTTTTCGAGGCGATATCTCAAAGCTTTTAACTAACACTTCCAAAAAGGCTCTTACTTTAACAAAATTGGCGATACCAATGCTGTAGGAACCATCCACTAAAAACACAACATCTGCTTTTACATCCACACCACGGGAGCATTCTGTAAAGAAAAAGAATCACCACTGTAAACAGATACTCAATAGCCACAGCATTATAACTGTATCTGCAGTTCATGTGTCACATCCAGTTGCTTATAAAGAAAATAAACCATGCTAAATAAAGCTGTTTCTCCTACATAATGAAAGCATGATAGTAAAACAAGCATCAGAGTTTTGAACAACAAAAAGCTACCATGTGAAAATGACATAGTAGCTCCTGACTCACCCACTTGAACTTTTACTTGTTGTGTTTTTTCCATTATCGTTATTGGCTCACTGGGGGTCAGTCCTTTCATTGCATAAACATTAATTTGATACTCTGTGTCTGGAGAGAGATCTTTAACATTAAGAGCAGTAGTCTGAGGACCCACACTCAGTACATGTTGTTTTCCACCAGCTATCATTGGAATGAACTGCAGGCGATACCCAGTTATTTGGCTTGTGGATGGATCCCACGTGATCCTAACAGATTTTGAGGAGATCTGAGTGGCCACCAGATTTGAAGGAGGCTCCACCACTGAAAGAAATCAAGAGTAAACCCAAAATATTAATTACCATTGTAAAACAGATTTTCTTCCACACTTTTATTTTATGAATATTTTTAGTCATCTTTTGCTTAATCTTTACTAAAAATCACTCTCTTTTTTTGGCATTAATACAAGTGAATTACAGGACAATCCAAATGAGGCATCAGTGAGTGTGCAGGAATATGACCAATGCATTTGTGGTCCCTTGAGTGTAGTAGAAGTTCCAGGACAAATCCTGCCTTGCTTTAATACTGTTCCCATCAGCAGTGAAAGCTACACTCAAAGAAAACACAGCAGGGAGTACGACCAAAAGCAGAGCTGAGCAGAGCACGACAGTGGAGCTGTCTTTGCTGCTATGTTGGTCAAAGAGTAAGTTGCTACTTAAAGTCTTCAAGGGCCAGAAAGCTTCAATGATACAAGTTGACATCTGTGTTTTCTCAGCATTCTCCAGTTTCCATTCCTTGGTTCTTAACCTACTACATTTTCTGCCCCTTCAACAAGCAGGTTTTTTTTTCCTTTAGTACATTTTTCCATAGAAGTGTTGCCTGTGTCCAGACTGACTGTATGAGACTTCGATAACTGCACATGGTGTTGCCCTTGAAACTATGGAATAATGGAGCTGTTCCACATTTATTACATCACATGTTCTGATCTCCCGCATTTAACTGCACTAAGCGGAAACCTGTTTTCCACACTCGCTAAATGAGGTAACAGATCAAACTCCAGAAATAAAGCAAGGAAAGGATAGCCCCCCTAAATACACACCAGAATAAACTGAAGTCAATAAATAAATTCACATAAAATATCTCACCTTCTTCTCCACTAACCAGTTCACCTAGTTGTTCATCAACACTGGAGCACACTTGCAAGATAATTTCATTCTGTATATCCGCAATTCCATCAAAATTAGCCACATTGAACACATGCTTCAGTGAAGGCTGAGATGCAATTAGCTTGAGTTCTTTTGCATCTGCTGCTTTGATTCCTAGAAGGTGCAATGGAAAGGACTATGTTAAGTGGCCATAAAATACAGACACCTGTGAATGTATTCATAAAGTGCCAGAACATCCTAGGGCAAAGCTGAGTTTAATTCAGTTCTGTCTTCTGTCATTATCAATAACCAAATTACAAAATAATTATCAATGCAATGAGGTGACATACTCCATTTTCAGCCTGAGAAAACAGTATGGTATCTTTAATATGGCCAAGGCTGAAGCTATGCTTGTCAGTCATCTTAATCTCCATGTAGGAGCTACAGAAATATTATCAAATCAATACAGTTGGTATGTTTTACTCTGGAGGGTACAAACTAACCATTTCAAGGCATACACATGGAAATAGTGGCATAGAGAAATTCTTGAATTTACAGAACCCGTAAAATATCAAGCTTACTTCTTTAGGAATGTTAATCTCTCAATCAACAGAAAAACATCAACGTACCCAAAGAAAAAACTTCAACTCCTATGTTGCGAAGCTCTCTTGCAGGAATTTCGACATCATCTTGAGCTTTTCCATCCGTAATGACAATTGCTACTTTGGGAAAGCCTTTTCTTGCTCCAGCAGATTCAGTAAAGGTGTTTTGAACCAGGTAATCAATAGCCTCACCTAAAAACACCACCACAAGTTATATTTTATTAGGCTTGAATGAACTGGGATTTAAAGCAAATTGGAATTTTAAAATGAAATGCTGAATAAACACATATGTGGGAAATCTGTACCTGTCATTGTATTGCCACCTTTGTAAGGTATCCTTTTAATTGCATCAATAAGATCCCTTCTTCTGAAATACTGATTCAAATTGAACTCTGTTCTTGTATCTGAACTGTACTGAACCACTCCAACTCTCGTCTTTTCTTCCCCAATGTCAAAAGCTGATACAAGGGCAACCATGAAGTCCAGAATATATTTGAAGTTATTTCTCCCTACACTCCATGAACCATCGACCAGGAAAACCAAATCTGTCATTGCACTTATGGAGCATCCTGGAACACACACACACAAAAATCTCTATTAGCAAATGAGCAATTGCGTTCTTAGAAATCAGTGAGAAATGTCTGACAGAAACTTAGTAGATAAAAGACAAAACAAACAGATATTTAATAGGTTGATATTCTTAGCTAGTATATTTTACATGGGTAAGCATCACTGACATAAGCCAACACCCATACGAGCCTTCTAGCTGTCATTATCAACAGGGAACTGTTACCTACTCAGTTTTGAGACACCTCTCACACTATTACACAAGATCTGTTATGCCACAGCAGATGAAAGCTCACATAAAAATCTTTTTACAACTGTTTGATGTTATAGGAACATTTCATTATGTCATCACTTTTGCTGTGCATTTTTATCTCTCCATAATATCTGCACAGGTTCTTCTGCAATGCCTTTTATCCACAGCACAACGTTTTTTGTTAACATGACAAGACACTCATGGACTTGTGCAGGTTACTTTCATAAAATTCCTAGTTTCAGCACCAACTTTGCATCTTGTTCTTTCAATGTGGCTATAAATTTCTTCCATCTCAGTCCTTTTCCAAGTTTTCTTAACTCTGGACAATTTTACAAGTTAACTTCATTGGTAGATAACACAGGAACAGAGCAGAACCTTATGGCACCCTAAAGCTAGACATTTCTAATCTCAGATATGTCAGATAAGAATCAGACATATCTCAGAAAATGTCAGATAAGCTGAAAGACTAAACACCTTACTTTGTAATTGAGCCTCAACCTTCTTGTCCTCTGGTATGCCTGGACCACCTGTCTGAACTGCACAAAGCACAACACAGAAAATTATTGGAGGAAATCAGATTAAATTTGTAAACATCAAAGAAAAGCCTGTAGGGAATTAGAGACACAAATCTCAAGACAGACAAGCCTCAGAACATGAAAACATAAACACAAGCTATGAATACATCATCTGTACTTAACAGATTTGACAACATAGCGTTCAGGGCAACACAAAATACAAAAAACACAAATAATGAAGAATCCACCGTATTTGTACGTCTTTTACAGAAATTTCCTGAAAATTAACCACAAAATCCCTGGATGAAATACCAATATTACCCCTCTCTAACACATAGTGGAAGTCATCATAAGTAATTTTCCTGTGGTTGATTTGGGAAGCCTGAGGCATGTGACAAAATGTGTCCTATAAGCTAGTCTGCTGTGCTTAACATTTTTATTTAATGAATTTTATTTTATGCTTCCTGAAGTGTTAAACATAAATTATAAAAAAATTAATTCTATATTTTTAATGCATATAGATATATTGTGTCACATTTTATTATTTGATGATAGGTTTGGGTTTTTTTTCTCACACACAGGAAGCTGGTCAGGTTCATTTGTTACTGAGGTCAATGAGAGTCTTCCCCTTTACTTCAGCAGATGCACTTTGTAGGAAGCAGGTTTAGCTCAAAAGAACCAATGGCCTTCTGCAAAGAATTCTACAGTAGTCATCAAGACACAATATAGACATGTTAGTCTTCTCTGATCTCTTGCAAATTAACTCTGCTTCTACTAGGAATTATGTTTAATGGAAAAAGATTGTTCGGACAGCTACATTTGACCAGAGTCAAAGTACGTGGCAATTTTGTTGAGGAACTGGAACAAAGCCAAGTTTTGTGAATGACCACCCAGTTATCTTGGTTTTCTAATTGTATTATAGGCACTTACTTGTCAGTTGGCCAAAAACAGGTAGACTCTCCTCACTTTCATCATATGAAGCTATTGATACAACATATTCTATATCAGGTATAAGATCTGATAGGACAGTTTGGGTAGTGCTAGGTGAAAGAGTAAATTCTTTAGTAGGCCCATCTGCAACAAAAATATAAACCAGTTAATGCAGCCTTGAAAGCCAGTAATATCAGTGACAAGTTGATCATTTAAAAAAAAAAAAAATGCAACAGAGAATAATCTATCTAAAATCCAATGATAATTTTAGAATTATACACTTTCTTTTTCTCCTGAAGTAAGAATTTTGAAACATGAAACTTCAAAAGAACCCATTTGCTACAGTGAACAAAATTACTGAAGCGTTTCATAAATGTCAAGAAATTTCAGACTTAAAATGCACATACAAAATGTACCATCATCTATCAAATCATGGTCCAGTTCTGGCAGATTACTTTTTTTACACTGATTATTTCTCAGAGTGAAATAGAATAATGGGTGTCTCTCAAAGTCATTATCAGGAAGTTACATGACATCATCACTGCATCATTACCCAACACACACAATATATCCCCTGAGAGAAGTACTTGAGTGAAGTACAACACAATTCTCTAACTTTAAGGTAGAAGCACAGAAGAGGAGCAGAGTGGTGATACTACCTTCTTTTTGCTCCTCCTTGCAAATGAAAGGTGTCCAAAACTTACTACTTGCAGTCCCCAAAGGGTAAATGCTATGCTAAGAAAAATTCTAAGTTGGAACAATCACTGCTCCCTCCTGTATGCCCTTTGCTGCTACCCAGTATTGATCACAAACTTCAGAAAGATGTTAACATCTACTCTCATATCTATGTTACATATAAGTCAAAATAAACCCAAGTTTAAAAAAAAAAATAATTACAGAAATTTTTACAGAACTCACCATTTGTTGGAACCACCGTTATCCTGTAACCCACTATTTCATCTGGTGGCCTTTTCCATGACATTTGAACATTATGCTCATCTATAATTGTAAAATTCAAGTCTGAAGGTGGATTAACTGCAAAAGATTTATAGCAAGTGCATGTTTAAAAGTTTGAACAAGCTTTGGCAAATGAATAAATAATGTTGAGCAAAGCATACTAAAATTGTCTTTGCATAAATTTGTTTCCAACAAATATAAAGATATGTTGTTGGAAAAAGAGTAAAATGAAAGCTGACAAAATATGACAAAACATCAAAGAGTATACGCATTACAGAGGACAGCACAGAACACATGTTTCTTGAGTTGCCAAGACATTCAAGAATGGCCAGCAAAATCAAGCACCACAGAAAACACATTTGGATACATGTACAATGAGTTCACAGATAATCACCACATATGCAAACATTTCACATAACAATTAAAGGAAATTTTTTTTACATGCTGGGTGCAATCCGTACAAGCATGCCAAATCACAACCTGCTTACAATATCATGAGATCATTTAGGACACTGAGAACACAGTACTCTTCTTAATTAGACATCATGGAGTTGATCAGCTTTTTAATATACTCTCTGCATAGTCATATTCATTATCAATTTCACTGAAACTTGGCAGAGAAAAAAAATAACTTTAAAGAATACAGGAAAAGATTGGGCATTTAACGTTCAATAAAGCAATTTCTGTTAGGGTCTAAATACAAATATACATATAAAATGTATATCAGTAATAATGATATACTGATGTATCATTTTATTTCAAAATACAGACAGCTCCACCTCTGTTCCTAGAAGCCACTCAAGTGACATACTTTGCATATGGCTGCAAAGGATTCAGGAACTAAGGGGACAATAAATGGGGTTAGTAATGGTTGCAATTTGCTGAAATATTTGAGCTGATGCAAAAGTTCACAAAAATAAGATTCTGCCTGTTTACACCAGATTGCTGTACAATTTCAAAGGTGTAAACGGTTGTTTTCATGTTCCCTTTGCAGCAGGTGTACCCATACTAGTAGTGGCATTTTAACGTAAAATGCCAGTATGGTTCCAAACAACACAATGGTTAATTATGAAAAGACAACATCAAAGTATATTTATGGACATTTATTTTACAGAATTTATGGAAAACAGCAAAGATGCCACCAGTAATCTGAACAAATGACTGCAAATAAAACTTGAGGGAGCTGATGACAGAAGTAACTGAACAGTACAGGAAGAAATAGTTTACATACGCTGTTTTGCAGCATCATGCATATGTAAATGAAATGTTGAATATTATTTTTTTTAGCTTCCCACGATGGACAAAAGCCTCCATGTACAAGGTTCATTACACAAAGACATTTCATAAATATTTTATAATGATATTCTCTTTCTAAAATGGTCATGCTTATTCATGCAGTATTTTACTGACTCACTGTCAGTGCATGGTAGGTGTATTATATATTATTGCTTAAATAGGTCTACAAAGTAAGATTAGATTCAGCCATACTTTCCTTAACTACTTGTGAGACTGTTTTGCAGGCATTTTTACCAGAGAGATCTTCTCTGTTTCACTGAAGATCTCTATTATATGTCAGATTTTGTTTTGGTTCTGAACATAATTTAAAGAGCAGATAAAGAATTAAAAGCTAGAACGTATACTTATGTAAAGATGCTGTCCAATTGCAGTAGGTAACACTGAGCTCAAAAAAAAAAAAAAGTCAACCAATTGTGTAGGCATTTAATTACTTTTAATTTACCATCATTTCCAACCATAGGATAATATGGCTTTGCAATACTGATACAATAGATACGCTAGTACTAAAGTGAATGTTATTTTTCCTATTGCCCATACACAGGCAGTGAGATTAGACCATTAACCTGCATGCATACTTTATTCATCATTCGGTTTACGAGCATCACAATGCTAGAGACAGCAAGGTAGTTACTTAGTATCAAAATCATGCAACAGGTGTTAATAGTAAAATACATTTAGGTGATAAGAATATCATTATAAAATATTATTTCAGTAGCAATGGCTCAGGACAAATTTAATGCAAAGGCAGAGACAACTGACCTGAGCATGCTTTAAAAAAAAAATTCAGTACATGGAAAAAATAGCACCACCAACCTTGCAAGTAAATTGGCATGTTGCAGCAGAGACTTAGGCTTTAACTGCTGAAGGACAGCAGCAGCCCAACTTGTTGATATCCAAATGACCGGATTCCAGATAAACTGAAAAAACTGACTGTGAGGAGAAGTCTTTAACATTTGACAGGATTTTCATCCATTTTATGAAAATTCAGATGTGGATCTTCGCAGGTAACGAATAGTACATCGATACATAAGTGACGTATCTGTTCTTCCAGGTGTTCATAGCCTTTTAGAACAATGGCATTGCTGGGGACATCAAAAAGTCCCCTTGTCCACCCCATAGCTAAGACATGATCAGCCACCCCATGTCACTTCTGACATGTTTGCTCAGATCATTCTTAAAGACCTCCACTGTTGGCAAAACTGCCACCTTCCCACAGAAGTTACTTCAGAGTCTCACTCCCCTCATCATCATGAGGTTATTCTCGACACCTAACCTCAGTCTTTGCTGCTGCACTTCAAATCCATTCATTCTCAACCTGTGACTGGCCTATCAAACTCAAGCACTGAATACTTCTCCTACTGAGATCCAGAAAGAAACTTTGCCCGAGTTAAAAAAAGTCAGTTTGGTTCTAATGTCATCAAAATGTCTTCCAGATGGCCTGTGACCTTTTGATACACAAATAGAATCTCCAAAATATCCATGGACCTTCACATGAGTCAGATTTCACCCATGTGAAACCAGCTGTGCGGTGAAGACCAAACTACGATCATATGACTGAGGACAATAGGTCAACCTCAACTACAGCAAAAGGTTTAGATGATAAAAACCTTCTTGTGATAATGAAACAGGGCAACTGTTACTCCACCTTACTAAAATTGTTCTTGCAGAAGGGAATTCACCAGTGGAAAAAGAATACATCTGCAATATGGAATCAGACCAGACTTCTAAGAAAGAATTGCCCCCGGTTGCGATGGTAGTTTGTGACATTAGAGGGACAAAACTTAAAACTCCACGCTACAAAGGCTGATGTGTGAGCACAACTTTACTCAAGCAAGTGGCCTTGATGTCAGGCTACTCGTGTAGGTGAAGTTGCACCTATGCTTACAGGGTAGTGACACTGCTGATCAGTCTGATTCCATGCCCATCAAACTCCATGCCAAACCTCTCACTGACTCGTCAAGGTGCTGGATCATGTTCATAACATGTAATGGTATTAATATTGCCTTAGCACAGTTAAGTCTAGTGTCACTGTTGGTTCAGTATGAAAAGTATGGCCCTCCTACAGGTTTCCAGAACAGTAAAAAAATATCTTGCTGTATGACAATAATGTTTACACAGTGTTAAATTCTACCATTCTTAGAACTACGATAAAAATTCCTCAATCAGATATCCGATTTGATATACCACAAAAGGAAAAAAAAAAAAAAAAAAAAAACATAATATACTTAATTCGTTGTCATTCCTCATGTTATATACGTGTATAATAACTGTATATTTTCTGAAACAAAAATATAGAGTAAGGCATCTTTCTCATGCTATACATGTCTTGTACTATCTTGTACTATTTAGCAGGTAATACAAATGTCTACAGCTTTCTACAGATAACACAATGTGACTGCTAGAGGATCCCAATGGATATCTTAACGAGGCAGTAGTAAAATATAATCAGATTAGGCAATTTAAATCTAGAACCACACTTAAAAGTAATATAAATTGAAAGGAGCTGCCATCCACAATCCCGATGTTAAAAAAAAATCTGTAATTTCATCACTGGAAAGGACTCATATAATTAGCACATAAAATAACATGTTAGCCCATGTTAAAATAACATAAATGCCACAGAAGTTGACGAACAAGCCCAGCCTTGCGCTCAGTGAGATAAGCCCTGATGAGGCTGGAAGAGGTCAAAACTCATTTACTGTTTTCTTCATAAATGGCATGGGTTTGGCACAACTAACTAGATCACACCCTCAGTCAAGCTTGTTTTAAGTCAGTGTGAATGGGGAAAAAAACCAAGCTATAGCCTAGAAATGTAGTAAAGAGCAGTTTCTCAGCCTTGTCAGGTATTCATTGCCAATCACAACACAAACTTTGCTGCCTGTGCTTTTGCTTTTTTGTTTTGTTCTATACATGTATATGAAATTTCTTCAAAATACAAGATATATCACTCATATGTGTGTTTTTGAAAAAAAAAAATATGCATATAAAAATGGATATAACTAAACAGTTGCATATATATATATATACACACTGCATGCATTAATATTTACCAAACTTTGTATCTTTGTGCATATTTATGTATGTACTTAAGTGTGTGTATACATACACACATATACACTTTGCTTCTATTTAGCAGTAAGAAAAACAGGAAGTTATAGTCACATTACTGTATATACAAATTTCAATTTCACACCTCAGTCTACACAGTTCTTTTTTTAGGAACTTGGAAATCAACAGCTAGTTTCTCTGAAGATTGAAATCATATGTCAAAAAGTAATATAATAATGGTCCCACCAACCAGTTCCAAACCTGAATAGGAGATTGTTAACTTTAAAAGTTTCAGCTATCCTGGATCACCTCTAAACCATTCAGTCAATGAAAGTTAATGTATCCAGCACAAGCTTTATTACATGAGAATTTTTCTAATCCTCTCTAACTGTTATGCAGCAGTTATTTGTCACTTATGTATTGCATGTCCTGGAGACAGACTTTTCACCTGACAAACGTTTTTCTGCACTAAACAAAGGCCCCACAATTGGCTCAGTGATGCCGTCCTTCCCTCCCTCCAACCTAGAAAGCAGACTTTTCTAGGTTTAAACCAGTTCCTGAAACATTGAAAAGTCAGCACCTTCACATGCTCCGTGAAGTCACAGAGAACCAATGATTTCCTTGATCTTTTCCTGTGCTTTTGAAAAATTCCTCTGTATTACAACATACTACACAAGCCATGACATCATCACAACATTAACCTGAGATTGTAAGTAACAGATTATTTGCATACTAATCTGCTTGCTTTAACTATGTCTGAAGTAATGAAAAAAAAAAATCTTATCTAGGGAAAGGACATAGATTTCTCCCTGGCTATTTGTGATTACAGATGGAAAAAATACCATGACAGAAAGAAATCCTAACACAAGGACACACTGGAGTACTGCAGTTCGCTGGACTGTAAAGGCAAGAAACAACTTAAACAGAGCATCAAATATAGGATCACACACAAGAAGTTTAAGCTGAGAAAGAAATGTCAGAAGGATTGCAAAATAAAGCAAGAAGAATTGCACTGTAAAGCAGCAAAAACACCGAGCATGGAAACAAATTTGTTCCCTCGTCCAGGGTAAACAACTTCCCCAGTGAAATGCCATGAATGAATTTGGACTATATGTTGGGTTTACCCCCACTGCTGCTTCAGCGATTGTCCAACCAGCTAGAAAGCCCTGCATTGCTCAGGGGGAAGCTTGAACTCTGCAGGAAAGCTCGAGCACCGTTACTGCGCCTAGCTGCCCTGCCAACAGCAACAGAGCACGGCTCTCACGCAGGACTCGCAGAGCAGCTGTGATGCTAATGAAGAACCAGCTTCATCCTGGAAGATTCAGGAACCCATGAACAGCAGTATTAGATAAACACCAGATCTACTCCTAAGGGAGACTGAAAAATTAAAGCTGAAGGAAAGCAGAAAAATAGAACTAAGCTTTTCCTTACCTCCACTTTCACTCCGTCTTCCCACCCCATATCAACAATCTATAACACATCAAACCACATTATCTCTTATCCTGTTGTCATTTTTTCATCCCATTAAGTGTCTACCCACACCTCAAAGAAAGAAAATTCAAACCACATCTCTTGTGAAAACCACAAGGAGAGCCAAAGAAACAAAACACACTTGGGGGAAAAAAAAAAAAAAAAAAAAAAAAAAAAAAGAGAGAGAGAAGAGAGAGAGGACTGGCTGGTGGGGAGAGAGATTTGCCACGATATGATCTGAAAGGTGGAAAAATAGACTAAAGAACAAATGTCCACAGGAGAAAGTCAGTTCAGCAGAGAGGATTTAAGTTGTAATGATACTAGAACAAAAATAAATAAAATCCAATGTGCAGTTTAAAAGATGTTGCAAAACTGAAGCACAAAACTAAAAGACTACAGAAAGGTGACCAATATAGTGCAAACAAAAAAATACACTGCAAAAAGCATTTCCCACCAGAGCAGGTCCTAAAGTACTGCTAGCTCTGAACTTCCATTTTCAGCACCACCATTTCTCACTGCACTTGCTACTCAAGACACTTTTCTGCTCTTACTTCAAAACTTTGGAGCTAGAAGTTTCTCACAGAAGCCTGATCACTTTAAACTAAGTATTTCATTTATTACACATTTCAGAGCAATGTCAGTCTTGTCCAGGAGTGCTCTGCAACTCCCAAGATCAGGCTTTGTCCACTCTTTTGCTTGGCAATGGCACATCCTTGCATCCTTCAACATGAGATCTTGGCCAGCTTGTCTAGCAATTCATCTAGTTTTGCTGTTATAAAATAACTGCGTGCCTCTCCAAAAAAAAAATATTTAGTGCTTTTCTTAACAGTACTCCAGTTATGAGTGGTTTAGTCCATACTATAGCTAAATAAAACACCGTTGCTTACATTTCGAAATTACTCCATGCATATAATCAGTGGTGCAGGACAACAGTAGCATTTCTCCAGCTTCAGGTGAGCTCCCTCTTAAGATAGGGAAGAACGTACAAACACAACCAATCCCTTCCTCCATGAAAACTGTACACTTTCTCTGCTTTCCCTAGCACAACAGCCCTGCATTTCAAACACCACTCTGAAATTACTTCAGATGACCTTTTCTGGTTCCTCAGCCAACAACAACGCAACATGAGAGGAAAGCAGCAGGCTGATTCTCTCCCAGGGTGACAAGATGTTGCACTACTGGCAGAAATGTCATCTTATTCCAGAAAGCCAGTGTACTTTACATCTGTGTGCTCCAAGGAAGCACTGACACTGGTGGTGCAAACGCCTCACAGACATCTCTGACACATCATGCTTTTTTTAGTAGCCATCAGCTAAGGTGACCAGGTCCAGACACAGGAGTTGATGGCAGGCCATGACCAGAGAATTTGTTTCAGTTCAATACAGAAAAAGAAGGGACCAAAAAAAAAAAAGAAAGATTATCAGCTTCTGTTTTTTTCCAGTAAATCTGGGGGAGTTCACCTGCAGTGCTTCAGTTCACCCTATGATAGAGCCAGGTCCCAGAGGTCAGGTCAAGTAATTTCAGGACAGGACATTCAGCTTCTCCGTTCCCCCTGGCAGCCACTGCTGTCAGAAATAGTGTTACTACGACCAAAGCCGTGCAGCTCACCTGGAGGGTGACAGGGGAGGTTGCCCCCACACTGGTTGTTAATCCATCGGGAAGGCAAACGCACCGGACCCAGGTCGTTTTGAGCCATGCAAGTGTGGGGCCTTAACCAGCACAGCAAAGCCCAGTCACCCTCCAGCGGTGCTCAGGACGTACATCATGATGGTAACGGCATCTCCCCAGGGATGTCCCCAAGTCATACCCAGTACAGAGGCCAAAGCATTCCCAAGGGAGGTTCCAGCCACCCCAGTGCTCAGCCGGGGGTTGCCCCGCCGAGCTGGGGGGGCCAGTGTGCCAGCAGGGTGGAGGCGAGGGGTCCAGCGCAGACAAAACACGCAGGCGCAGAGAGCCAGACTCTGTTGGAGCATTTTATTTCAAATCTGAGGGTTGTTGGGTTTTTCATCGCCTTCCTCAACACAACTAAGCGAGACGCTACAGCAGAGAGCCCAGCCATTCTTGGTCCGCCAGCGGGGCAGCGCTGCAGGCTCCAGCTGAGCTGGGCTACCCGCTGGCCGTGGCACTGGCAGTGGGCTCCTCAGGGAACTCGCCCCAGTAGCCACGCCGGCCCGCCCGCGTCCTGTCTGTGGAGAGGCGTGGACAGCACACCAGAGAGACAGAGAGAGGGAGTTATGGTCTGGCTGGCTAGCCAGGAGGAACAGAGCACAGAAGGAGATGAGCAAGGAAGGAGAGGCATTTCTCTGAAGGAGAGAAGAGAGAAGGTGAAGTAGCTACACTCAAAAACACAGAGGGAGTGAGCCGGTAGCTCAAGGCTGGTTGGGAGGTTTGCTGGTCAGCGGAGCGCCGGGGGCGAGGGGACGGGGAGGGGAAGGTTACCTTCAGCCTCGATGGAGGAGAGGAGGGCGGCTGCACAGAAAGCAGCGACTGCCAAGCACAGTGCTGTCTTCATTTCTGCCCTTTCAGATCACAACAACATGAATGAATCTGCAGTGATGGGGGTGGGGTGGAGAAAGGAGAAGGAAACGATACACGTGGATTAGAGGATTGCATGGGTGTATTCATGAAACATAAAAAAGACGAACCGTGGATTTTACTTTGTTCCCTTATCCCCAGCCCCCCACCCACGGGACCAGGTTGAAACCTCTAGACTTGAAAGCAATCCAAGACGATGACAGATCTGCATGACTAATTGGAGAGTCTCGTCTCGCAATAATGTGCCTTTTGTTGCTGAACCCTTTCCAACCACAGTACGCACACACGGCTTTAACCTAGTTGGGGTTAATTTGATCAGAGAAGCACAGTGAAGATCTGTGCCTCCACACAGGCAGGAGCCAGAAGGAAGCTCCATGACTTCATCGCCGAGTGTGATGATAGCTAATTCAGAGGTCATTCCTGCCTTGGATTGACTAAATGTCTCTTTCAGCTGGGGATTTTATTCAGCTCCTTTTTCGTAACTGCTGAAGCACTTAGTTAGCTGCGTTTTAGTGGTCTCAAGGCAGTTTGGAAACAGTAATAAAACTTTTTGTGAGAGGTTCTGCCTACGAATGTGCTATTCTTCATTTCTTGAAGGTCTGAAATAGATTATTCAGAAGTGTGTGTAATACAGCTGAAACCTGACACATCTGTCTAGCCATGATGTTTCAACATCTGATAATTCATTTACACGTCCTGAGAGAAAATAGATTTAAAATACACTATAAAAAGCAGGCAGTTGAAAGAGTCTTGCAATCACTGCAGGTTGTCTAGCAAAATAATTTGGATTAGGCCACTTAGTGGTTCCTAATTGCAAGCCTTCATAACTAAATGCTCTAGGTCACATCAAATTACTCCCCAGTTACTCCAGCAAAACTTCCAAATTGTTTCCTTGTCTAAGTAAAGGCTAATATGAACAGTCCTCATCACATATGCATGTAATTGTTTCTAAAGTTTGGGGTTTTCTATCTAGGGAAGTAGGCGAGGGGTAATTTATTTGAATCAAGTCATAAATGCATCATATATCATAATTAGGCTGGAGGAAAGAATTCCAAAAGCAATTAGGCAACAGATTTTATCAGGAAGGTGCCAAGAGCAAAACAAAAGAAAAATACATAAATCATTAGTCCACAAAAACAGATGAAGGGCAAAATAATTTTCTTCTGACATCTAAAAAAACTAACCAGCAATGCATATTTAGTGGGTAGACACTACAGAGACCCAGGAATTTCCCAGTTACTGACACTGAACTTAACAGACTTCTGCCAGGCAGCTGGATCTCCTCGCCGTAGCCAAATGCCTTTACTGTGCATAAAAATACCAAGAGCTCAAAGAAAAACTAAGCAAAGGTCTCAGTCCAACGATACCTCCAGCTGGGAAACAGAACAGTAATATTGACCATAAAGATTCCCTAAGACTAACACAAGACCAAGGCTAGCATTAAATTTTCCTGAAAGCTCCAAAATCATATCACTGCTCTGCGTGGGAAACTATTGCCCCTGAGCACATCCACCACATTCTGCAGTGAGTTTATGCATTGCCTAAACTCGACGTAAATGCATTTTTGTCCTGCAAATCTTGTGTGGGCTTGGAGTGCCATCTTTTGAAGAGCAACAGAAATTAATCATTTCACAAAGGCATCTAGGAGTTCACTACTGCTGCAGGGCTGCCATTCCTGATGTATATTTTTCTTCCATTAAATAAAATGTCTCAGTCAAAACATTCATCTGCCCACCTAGAAACCTTTTGTTTCCTTCTCACAAATTTGGTTGAGCAAAATCAAGCCTGGAGGTGGTGGAGGAAAGATCCTCCTGCTGGCTCAACAGGGACACAAACAGACATTAGGTCAGGTCTAAAGGTTTCCTACTTACTCTGTAGAAACTACTTAAAAAAAAAAAAAAAA
>NW_008622331.1:0-8102 GCF_000691845.1 Merops nubicus | reverse complement strand
TCTACTAATCATCTATCATTGTGTAAGCCCTATTGTATCTGTAGTCGTTTTTAATTATTGATATTCATCTTCTGTATACATATTGTTCTTACATTAGCTGTATAACTTATTTAGCTATATTTTTTAAGAATATGTCTTTAATTTGTCTGAATTAATTTGAGGTTCATTAAAGTAAATACATATGCACTTAAATGCTAAATGACTTGAAATGACTATTCAGACTTCTGAACGTGAATAGAGTCCCCCAACTTGGAGATACTAATCTTTTGAAGGCTGGTTTCTGCTGGATACTCTATGTTATCAAGCTACTACAGACTCAACGACTATCTTTTACTTAGTATACAACAGAACAATTGCTTACTTCTAGTTTTTAGTTTAAGAAACGTCCAGGAAGTTGATACAAATCTGGGTAAAAGAAGTTATATTTTAATCTCATGGATGGCTTTTTAGATGTGAATTAGTGTTGCAGGAGCTGTAACCAGCAGGTTATTGTTTTTTGATCTGCATATCCATAAATCAAACATTATCAAGTATTTCTGTACCAGAGCAATCAGATTGTTATAAAGATTGTTATGAGATCTGGTTGGTAGCGGGTCACAAGTGGTGCTCCCCAGGGCTCACTGCTGGGACCCCTTCTCTTTGACATCGTTGTCAATGATCTGGATGAGGAGATCAAATGCACCCTCAGTAAGTTTGCAGATGACACCAAGTCAGGTGGATGTGTTGATCTGCTTGAGCGTAGGGAGGCCGTTCAGAGGGACCTGGACAGGCTGGGCCGATGGGCCATGGTCGTTTGTATGAGCTTTAACAAGGCCAAGCACCGAGTCCTGCACTCGGGCCGCAGGAACCCCATGCACAGCTACAGACTTGGGGAGCAGTGGCTGGAAAGCTGCTCTGCAGAAAGGGACCTGGGGGTGTTGGTAGACAGCTGCCTGAACATGAGCCAGCAGCGTGCCCAGGTGGCCAAGAAGGCCAACGGCATCCAGGCCTGGATCAGAAATAGTGTGGACAGCAGGACTGGAGAAGTGATCATCCCACTTTAGTTGGCACTGCTGAGGCTACAACTTGAGGAATGGGTTCAGTTTTGGGCACCACAGCACAAGAAGGACATTGAGATTCTTGAGAGGGCGCAAAGAAGGGTAGCAAAGACGGTGAAGAGTCTGGAGGATAAGCCTTATGAGGAGCAGCTGAGGGAACTGGGGTTATTTAGGCTGGAGAAGGGGAGGCTGAGGCAAGACCTTATCACTTTTTACAACTACCTGGAAGGAGGTTGTAGGGCAGCGGGTGTAAGCGTCTTCTTACCTGCCACAACTGACAGGACAAGAAGATCTGGTATTAAGTTACAGTGGGGGAAGTTTAGTTTAGATATTAGGAAAAATTTCTACACTGAAAGGGTGATCAAGGGCTGGAACAGGTTTCTCAGGGAAGTGGCTGAATCACCATCCCTGGATGTATTTAAAAGCCGTCTAGATGGGGTGCTCAGGGGTATGGTGGAGAAGTGGCCTGGTAGAGTTAGATAATGGTTGGACTCAATGGATTTAAAGGTCCTTTCCAACCATTGTGATTCAGTGATTCTGTAAAGATGCTTATCCCAAGGTGTTGCTTTAACCGAAAATCTAGGTCTAACATAGCTCCTTTGAAACAATTGAGTCACAACATTTCTAGCTTGATTCATTGCCTATCTATTGTTTTCCAGAAAATTAAACCATGCAGTCAGATTTGTGTTTATTACATAAAACTTAAAAGACTCAGTGGTTGTCAGAGGCACCTCTTACACTGTGTTGTCAATAAACAGGAAAGCAACAAATTTAGCGGAAAGTTTAAGTGCTGTTAATCACTCAAAGAAGGGGCTGAACTCAGCCTCTGTAATTTGTAGATGTTAACTGCTGTCTGAAGGAGACAACAAACATAATTCTCTGTTTCCGCTATACTTTGCAACTTGATTGATTAGGTCCAGATTCTACTAGCTTTCTGCATGCAATTAAGATTTTTTGTCCATGCATAGTCACATAGAACTAAATAAGAAAATGAGGGAAGTATGGTATTAATCACTGCTAACAAGAATAGCAGGATTTGCTTCATTGGTAATATAATTCAAAAGCATTGTGTTTAATGTTTTGTAGTCCAGTCACCAAAATTTAAAATATTACATAGAAAAACATCTTTAATCTCCCTCATTCTTTCTTAATAATTGTATATGTCTGTCTTCTAGTGGACATCAATTAAACTGGCATTCAGTGAAAAAATATAAAGAAAATAAAAGAAAAGGGTATTCATAAATTTACAGACATGTATAGGACGTTTCAACAATATTAATGCTTTTGGCACTAGAAAATGCGAACAAATCTTGCAGAAATGACTTGTACATAAAGTACAACAAATTTGGCTGAAAAAGTCTCCTCTATATATCTCCTGCTGTTCCTCTCTAGGAACAGCAAAAGAAATATAGAAGTCAATATCATCTTTAGCAAATGCAGACGTTACAGCACATAATTTTTCTCATATAAAGCAAAACTTATCTGGATTTCCTAGGTACCCATCCTAGGTACATTGTGCGATTGTTTGTAGCTCTTCTGAAAAGTTTTAAAGAGAAAGACATAAAAGAAGAGGCATTGGGTATTGTGCTTTTTAAGATTCAGAGGATCATGTGGAGAAATGTCCCAGTATGTTTATTCAATATCTACTGAACTGCTGTAAGCATGTAAACCTAATATCAGGGGAAAAAATCATAGACCTGCCTTAGACCCTTCCTTTTAAGTATGTCTGGGTTTTGGTTGTCCCTTCCAACACAGCCTCTGAACCTTAAGGTGCAAGGTGTGCTCAGCACCTGTAATGGCTTGCGTAAAGGGAGAATGAGCTGTTCCATCTCTCTTCCCCAGTCCTCTTACATATCTATGTTCATAATATAGCAGTGTTCATGTGTATTTTTAAAGAAAAGATTAAAAAATAAGAACTGAGAAGAAAAGATACCTTTTTTTTTTTTTTTTCTTTAGAGAAGTATCATGAGTAAAGACTGGGTTTTGACTTATTCTAACACAATTTCTGTGGAAAAGAGATGCTTTCAGGTCAGGGACAGTTATTTCAGGAAAATGTGCTTGCAATGTCAAATCAGGACTTCCATCAGTGAAGTCACACAAGTTATTGTGGAGGAAAAAGCTCATTAACAGGGCAGGTGTTGGTCTCAAAACTCACCAGGGTTTGCATTTAGCTTGAAAAAGTCTCAGAACTATGTTTTTTAAAAATAGCATGAAGTTTTCAGACTGAAGTGTTAGACATATGCTTTCTCTTACCCTCAGAGTAATATTAACCATAATAACATTGATTTCTTTGACAACAGAATTGTGAAAACAGTAGTGAGAGCTGCAGTAATGATGGATGGCAAGACAAGTTATGAGGGAAATGTAAATTACTAAATACTTATTAAACATTGAGAAGCAGCTGAACCGTTTTGCACCTCCAGAGAAAGTTAAGAATAGGGGATTGACTGCAAATTGATTCCAGGAAAGTATAAATTTGGAATTGTTAAGTGCTACTAAGAAGGGTCAACTGGACCCTAAAGTAGTTTCTCAAGAAAAGTGACAGAAGCCTTAAACGTGTGACTATAACTGTGCAGAATATTTGCAAATATGACATTGATGATGGGATGAACACACAGACCATATTAAATTCCTGTATAAGATTTTTTTATGGCTCCATGAACACATCTAAGAAATTTACAGTACAAAAAAAGATCTGATGTACACCTCTATCACAAATAGAAAATCCTTAAAAACTTTTATGGCTATAAAATCAGCTATATGTGTTTATTGTCTAACATAGCAACAACACAGCAATGGAAGAGAGTTTCTGAGTCTGGTCCATTGTTAACGCCAGAAAACACACCACATAATCTCATTCAGATTTGTGTGAAGCTTCATTTTAAACCTAATTAGATTTTGCCCCTCTGACTCAATCCAGTAACTGCTGTCCCAGACCCTCACTTCTCTCACTCAAACCTTCGTCTAATTTCAAACCATATTTATTCAAGCCTAGTCACACTCATTTGTTCTTGTGCCAGCAGCACGTTTTGGTTTAAATGACTCTTCTCATCTCCAGTATTTTTTAGAGAGGGCAATTATAACCCCTTTTCTTCCCTTGTTTCTAGGCTAAACAAGCCAAGTGCCTTTATTTTGCTCATGCAAGATAGGCTCATCATTCCCCTGATCATTTTAGTAGAACTGCTTGGCACTTTCTGCAGCTTAAGTTAATCTTTCTTGCATGTGGGTGACCCAAGTGTGCACAGCATTCCTGATGAGCTCCTGCTCAAGTTTTATGCAGAGATATTTAATGGTTCCCTATCTTTAGTAGAATACCTCACCTGATGCATTTGCTTTTTTTCATGAGCACAGCAACATCTGAGGCTCATAGTCATGCTGTGATTGATTAAAACACTACATGTTTCTTTTTCTCTGTCAGTTTTTGTTGATCAGTTCCCTGTTTATACTAGTGGGTCTTGCTATTGGTCTTTAAATGCACAAGATGGCACTTTGTATGATTAAATTTTATTCCTACTCAGTTACCTTTGCTGACCAGGTCACTGAGTTCTTCCTTTATGATATTCTGTATCTCCTCTGTACTGATGATGGCTCCCAAATTTGTAGTATCAGTAAATTTAATCATTATATTCCCATTCTTTTTCTCAAAAAAAAAAAGGCTGCCTAAGGTTGCAGAATCACCGAATCATAGGATGGTTTGAGTTTGAAGGGCCCTTAGAGATCATCTATTTCCAACCCCCTTGCCATAGGCAGCCACACTTCCCTCTAGACCAGGTTGCTCAAAGCCCCATCCAACACAGTCATGAGCACATCCAGTGTTTGGGCATCTACAACCTACCTGGGCAACCTGTTTCAGTGCCTCACCACACTCAGAGTGAAAATCATTTAATTTTGTTTAATCGTACTCATTTTTACTCTAAATCTACCCTCTTCCAGTTTGACCCCATTTCTCAGCATCCTATCACTACAGGCCCTCATAATACTCTCTCTAAATCTACCCTCTTCCAGTTTGACCCCATTTCTCAGCATCCTATCACTACAGGCCCTCATAAGAAGTCCCTCCCTAACTTTCTTGTGGGTCCCATTCAGATAATGGAAGGTTGCAATAAGGTCTCACCCAGAACATTCTCTTCTCTTGGCTGAACAACCCCAACTCTCTCTGCCTGTCCTTGTAGCAGAGGTGTTCCAGCCATCTGATCATCTTTGTGGCTCTCCTCCAGCAGGTCTATGTCCCCCTTCCACTGGGAGCTCCAGAGCTAGACACACTACTCCAGGTGTGGTCTCACAAGAGTAGAGTAGAGGGGGACAATCACCTCCCTTATCCTGCTGGCCACACTTCTTTTGATGCAGCCCAGGATAGGGATGGCTTTCAGGGCTACCTTTGCAACATTGTTGGCTCCATGTTGAGCACTCCCAGGTCTTTCTGCTCAGGACTACTTTTAATCCATACTCCACCCAGCTTGCATTGGTGCTTGGGATTGCCCCAACCCAGATGCAGGACCTTGCACTTGGTCTTGTTCAAATTCCTGAGGTTAGCATGGTCCCACCTCTCAAGCCTGTCAAGGTCCCTCTGGATGACATCCCATCCCTCCAGATGACATCCTGTCCCTACAGTGTGTCAGCTTCACCACACAGCATGATGTCATCCACAAACTTGCGGAGCGTGAACTCAAACGC
Organism: Merops nubicus; assembly: GCF_000691845.1. Lineage (NCBI taxonomy): Eukaryota > Metazoa > Chordata > Aves > Coraciiformes > Meropidae > Merops > Merops nubicus. The sequence continues at coordinate 2,391 of NW_008622331.1, read as the reverse complement.
ACTGTCCATGTCACTGACAAAGAAATTAAATAGCACCAGTCCCAGTGCTGATCCCTAAGGAACATCAGTCATCACTGGTCTCCACTTGGAGACTGAGTCATTGACTGCAAGTCTTTGAATGCAACTATCTGGCCAATTCTTTATCTACCAAGTGGCCCATACATCAAATCCATGCCTCTCCAGTTTACAGATGAGGATGCTGTGTGGGACAGCGTTGAACATTTTGCACAATTCCAAGTAAATTTTGTCAGTTGCTCTTGCCTATCCACTGACACTGTAACTCATCTGCAAAAGGCCACCAAATTTGTCAGGCACGATTTGCCCATGGTGATGCAATGCTGATTGCCAGCAATCACATCCTCATGTTCCAGGTGCCTTAGCAGAGCCATCAGGATGATCTACTCAATGATGTTGCTGGGCATGGAGGTGTGACTGACTGGCCACAAGATCAGCCTATGCAAGTCTTGCAGGACTCTGCCAGTAGCTTCTGCCCAACCCCTCCAGTAAAGTCTCTTATAATTTCTCTTTTGCGTTCTTTTATAACAGTTCTTGTGCTAATGACCATTTCCACCATATTAACCTTGTTATTTCCTAGGAGATAACATTCTATGATATATTTTATTGAAAACAGGTGACATAAGTCCACCACTCACCCTTTGTTCAAAAAATATGTTATCGAAGGAGGTATTTAGCATGACTAAAATAATTATTTGCAATCCTTCTGTATGACTTTTGCCAAACTATTTATTCAACCCGAATTTCCTTATATTCATGTCTCTTTCTTCTAAAATTTTTTCAAAAACTCTATACAAGGTTAATGTTGGATGGATTGTATCATGTTTGTCCTGAATATATGCTGCTCTGCAGTATAATATACTTTAGTTTGGAAGATCAAATATAAAATCTTTCCACTGGACCTGACATTAGAGATAAGACCATACGTACTCTGGGGACTCCATCTCGCACCTCAGTCTGTGTATGTTGCCTTTACGCATGTAGACATAGGAATTTCCAGTTCTACTGGCAATTGAGTATCATCATCCTTACTGGAAAAAGAAGCAAAGGACACGTCGTGTTTGTCCCACATTTGAGCTGATTCCTCACTGCACTCTGGGCATTGCATGTTTAATCTGTCCTGTATGTATTTCTACAAGAAGAGAATCTTCTGCTCAGTTCTCTGCTGAGAGGTTTGTGTGTATATATATTCTTGATTTTCCTCAGCAAGGCCTAACACGGTTTCATTACTCTGGCTATTCTGACTTTATCATATTCCCCCTGCTCTGCAGAAGATAGCTGACAGTATTTTTTTAATGATCAAGCATCTGTTCTAGTTCTTGCAGCTTTTAGTTTGTTTTCAGCATCTTTGACTGAAAGGCAGAAGGATACTCATTGTCAGTAGAATATCAGATAATCTTTTTTAAGCCCAAGAGAACTTTCCTAAGGCAACGTCTTTATAAACTGCAATACTACAAGTGTTAAAAGGTTCTCAAGAATAGAAGACGCCTGAGGCTTAAATCAGCCAGGATCTGTTCACTCTGGAGAAAGGGACGTTTAAGTGTGCTGAAGCAAGAAAATAACTCTGAGAAGGGGAGGGAAAGTTCAAAATTGGGAGACTTGTTTAGTAGGTGGAATTTCCCTCCACAGATGACTTGCTGGGGTGGCAAACATTTACTGCAATCATCACTGATATTTTCACATCTTTAAAGAAAAGACTGTGTTTTCTCTTGCTTTTTCTCCTTTGTCCCCTCTTGCTTTTCTACACTGTTCAGTTATTCTTGCTACATGTTTTTGTGGCACTGAATGAGATCTTAAAATGTATTTACCTCTTGAAAGAAAAGAGAGGGAGCAGACGACAGGTAGAGCAAGAATAGCTGAGGTTTCTGGGGCGAGGCACAAGAAAAGAGCTGTTAGAGGAAAGACTTGTTTTATAAACATGATTGAAGACTAGAGGGTGAAATGGTGGATAGATGGAGTGGTGGAGGGATTCAGGCATTTCTGTCTTTATTTTTTCTGGTTTTAATAATATTGTGCTGCCTAGAAGATTCACATCATGTCAATTTTTTGGAGACAGATAGGTGGAGATAGGGTGTAGTAGACATTGGGCTGCTGCACGCCACCATAACCCGAGCACCACCTCAGGCATCAGGATGGCTGGCCATGGCTCCACTGATACAGACGGCAGCACAGCAACTACAAACCTATGGAACGACAAACAGAAGTAGGCTAGTATAATGAAAGAATCTATAGCACCTGTAAACTTAAAAGATTATTTTATGTGTCTATATAAGTAAGATAAAGTCCTGATTGATGGTTGAATCAGTAGTAAAATTCTATTTACTGATTAATTGTTTTTCATCAAATACTTGGTAGTATAGTATATTGTATATAATA
>NW_008622330.1:0-15547 GCF_000691845.1 Merops nubicus | reverse complement strand
AACCTTAATGATTCTATGATTTTATGAAATCACCTGTTCCCATTTTTGAATGATCCCAGTTGCCAAATAGCTGCAAGCCCAGGCCTGTAATAACTCTGTCAGCTGCCTGTGTTACGACTTCAAGGGATTTTTCAGTGGTCAGGCACAAGCATTCATGTCACTTGGGGGCCTTCATAGCTTCTACAGTTTAGGCCTCTGTGCACCGTTGGCTTAGAGTTCTGCAGATGTGTATGTGTTCCTAAGACTTGCTGGGGGTGGCATGTAGTGATGTTCCTGCAGCTGATTTGCAGGAGGGTGTTAGGGTTTTTTTTTGTTGGTTTGGTTCAGGCTTTTTTTTCAAACCAAGCCCTTTGGCTGTCACATGACAGCATTTTGGCTGAAGCTTCTTCATTGCAGGTCTGTGTGTGTTAGGTCATCCCAGAGTATGTTGGTGGCATTCTGCTGGATGCACTGGTCATATGGGTGCTGCTGCCTGCTGAAAAACCATGGGATGGCTGCTCATGTTCCCCTGCAACATCCCTGGACAAACACAGGTGCTGGAGCAGGGGTGGGTGCAGATGTTCCTGTTGCCATGTGATCCTACTGTATAAAAAGAAGCTGTGCAGTTAAGCTTTACCCCCATAACAAGCATTTTTTTTTACTGGGTTAGGTGATGGGGGCAATGGAGGGCTCACCAGAACCTGGCAGTGCTTCTGGATAACAATGGTCTGGCACATTTTCTCCATCACTGCACTGGTGGGATTGGAGAGCATTCCAGAGGGAGCATTTATAGCCACTGGCAGCGAAAGATTGATCTGTACGGCTGGCTTGTCTTGGGCTGTCCAAAAATAAGTATCACGAAGTTATTCATTCACTTTCCTAGTGAGTGCTAAGACAGAGGGAGAGAGTATTTCGTCTCGGTAGTCTGGAGCAGAAGCTCCTCTGGAGGTGTGCATAGTCAGGCTGTCTCAGAGCTTCTTGAGGAAGGACCATCATGAGGTGTGTCCCAAACCTTCTGCCAAACAGTGAAAATTATTTGCCCCTGTTTCAGATGGCAGCTGCCAGTGCTGAAAATAAGCATCTGTGTTAATTTACTGAACTAATTCTATCACTTGTCATTGTAGTTTCATCTCTTGATTGCAGAATAACAGAGATATCTCTGTTTAGCTTTTTCTGAATACCAGGACAAGCATGGCTTTCCAGGCATTTTCAGATTATAGCCTTATTCTGTCTCCATAATCTGTGGATCTGTAGTTTGATATGCAAAACTTGCACAAAAATAGCACACGTGCCCATAATACAGAATTTTGCTCTCATTCTGACATCCCAAAAGTGGTTCCAAACAAGCAGCAATGAAAAGCACTGTGGGCTCTGGCATTTGGCAAGGAAAAGCTGCTGATTTTATGACTTCCAAGGCTGCTTTTCTGACTCCTGGTTTCTTCCCTGCTAGTTTGTTTTGCAATTTCTGGAACAGCAACTTTGAGTCCCCTCCCAGATGGTGGTAGTTCATCAAGGAATGGTGAGACAGAGATGAATAGTGAATAGATGAAGAGAGAAAAAAACATAGAAAAGTAAATGTGTCCCATAAACTGTCAGATAAAGGGAAGTTCTTAACTGATACTAAATGGATGAGAGCAGGCTTTTTTATTTTTTCTTTCCCCCTTCAGGTTTTGTTTCCTTCCCCCTTCATGTCCTCCAAATAACAAGAGGAGCTGGAGCTTAATAGAAGGAATGGTGTTTGTGTGGTGAGGGCAGAGTTTGAGATCACAAAAATGAAATTCATGGACAGGGTGTTCTGTCAGAGACAACTGGAAATGGCCATGGCCCACTTGCAGAATTAAAGCTAAGGGGAGTGTATTTGGCAGTTGTCCTGCCAGGTGCCTCTTCCTGAAGTAAAGAGAAATTTTCTCTTTTGTACCTTCTCTAATGCTGGAACGTCATTCAAAAGCGAGGGAATTATACAGATGATAATGTTAGACAAGTTAACATCCACCTAAAAACTGTGAAGATAATAAAGGACTAGAAACTTAAGAGGAAGTTTGGTATTAAATGAGGCTATATGAATTTTTTTAATGCTTAAATTAGTGCAGGTAGTTCACGTGATTATGGTATCTGTCTAAATGTTCTTCAGTCTGCTAAATACATGGCATTAGCTGCCATTTTGATGTGTGAAACCTATCTGAAATAAGCTTATGGGAAGATTGCCTTTGCCTGGCCATTGCATTTACTGTCTGTATTCTTAAAACTACATTTCACCAAAGGTATGAAGAAAGTAGCCTTGCCTACTTTCTCTACTTAAGACTAATAGTTTTCAGTATTTTCTCCTAAAATTTCATATTGCCCCAGCTAGTTCGGCATAAGGATGATTTGTAGACTTGTTTTCTGTTAAGGTTTTTTCTTACCTTATTAACTGGATTACTGCATGTGAAGAATAGTCATATTTCATCTTAATTAAATTGCACAAATTAAAAATAGTTCAGAAAACGCTGCTTCTTCCATGGGAGCTTGCTCTGAAGGATTATTAACCTATAGTACCTGTGACTGTGCTAAAGAGGAAAAGGGTCTGGGAAGGAGCTATCAAAACCTAATATTAATTACCCTCTCACTTCTCTTAAGTAAGCGGTCTTCAAATGTGTAGTTTAGTACATTATTTATTTCAGTCTTGAGAAAAATAATTACCATCCAAATTTGGAAGGTTAATTTTAAATTAATTTTTTAATTTAATTTTAAATTTCATGTAATTTAAAATGTCAGATTCAAAGAGGGATGGAGGAGGAAGGCAAACTATCCTGGAGCCAAATTTTAGTCCTGTTAAAGTCAATGGCATAAATTCAATCAAATTTCAGCAGAGCTGAAATTACTCAGTTTCTTCCTTATTGTACATTGCTCATCAGGATTGTATAAACAAACACCTGTAAATGTGTTGTGTTGCCATCCCTGCTTGGAGCTGCTGAAGTTAGCCTCTGCTCTCTGGGTTTTGTTGAGGATGCTTCCAGTGTTTGTTCACTTCCTTGCCCAGGGAACATTGCCCAAGTCCTAATTTGGAAGTCGATGAAATTACACTCCTGGAAAAAAAAGCTGAGGATTTTGGAATGCTTGTAGCTTCTTTTAGTGTGTGTTTAAAGTGTTAGTAAGGAAAATTAAATAGGCTTTTAACAAGGCATTAAATCACCCGATTTGGAAGGTTTCACTGCATGAGGTGCCACTGCATAAGTTTCCAGTTAATTTTGTTGTGTGTTTGATGGATTAAACCCATGACAAATACAGCAAGTATTCCCCAGACCTCCCCAGCTATTTCTTCATGACCTATATCCTTTCTTTTTCTCCTCTGCCCTTGCAATGCCTTCAGCTTTCTCAAGTACCCTCTGCTATTTCTCCTTAGCCCTCTTGCTTGAGCAAGCACCTGCACATCCTTCAACTTATTTGGAGCTCCAGTTTGGCAGGTGGGGGCAAGGCTGGTGGCATCCTGCAGGGGCTAAGTCCCCCTGTCCTCAGCAGCAGCACTGGTGTGTGTTCTCCCCACTGTTGTTACAAACCTTCTCTAGTGGATTCTGTACTTCTACCTTTCAGTCTTGTCTGAAACCAGCTGGTGGAATGTGAAGGCATTTAGGGGAGACTGGGAAAGGGTAAAATGGCACTAAGACAACCTTATGGAGCAGCCAGATAAGAAGGTTATTTAAAACAATTTTTAAAAGCTCCAGTCTATTTAAAAAAAAAAAAAAAAAGGCCATGCTAGTTCAGTTTCCGAATTTTAAAAGGAAGTGACCTGTGGATGCTGAGGTACCCTCATGTCAGTTTTGCATTTGTGTATGTTCTGTCAAATACTTTTCCTTCCAATATATTGTTTCTTTTTCAGTGCAAAATAAAGATTGAAGCTGTAAATAATAAATACAGCTTTGAGGTACCACTTGTTTTGTATACTTGGTGTAAAGGACCCAGTTTTTTCATAACACTTCAAGGTGCCTTTAAATAGACTACAGTACTCTGGCTGCTTAGCACATTTAATGTTTGTTCAACATTTCTGAAAAAAATCTGTGCTAACTGTTATGTAATTTCCTCTGAACCTAGGACACATAAGATAAAAAGTGAATCTTTATACCATCTTTTTGTTGCATGTGTTGGTCCAACAGCAGGAGCTATCAGAGAGGGATATTTATTAGCAGTCAAATGCAGTTAAATATTCTTTACTTGGTACCTCCTTCATTTGTTGTTGAAAAGAGATCTTAGTAGCTTGGTAGCTATAGCAGCTTTTATTAAATATGACTGAAAAACCAAAAAAGCCTAATCTGGTATGTTTGCGTGTTGAAATTCAAGGCTCAAACTTCAGATTATTTCTGGTTGCTGTTTGTATTGCAAGTAGTTACTTTTTAGGATAAACTCTGATGCAATGTTTGTACTAAGGCGTTATGCAAAAGTGCATTGATTTGATTTAGAGGTGAATGATTTTGAAAACTACAGTAATGAGCAGTGCTTTTTTGCTGCTCTATGTTCCAATTGAACCATACTTCTCCTGAGAAGAGGGGGAGATATTTTTTTGCACAACCTTTCTCTCTTTCATTTAGAAGTAGGAGGACGAAAGGTCTAACCTGCCGATTTCGTTAACAGACTTGAATTCCTGAAATGTTGTGGGTTTTTTTTCTAATTACTTTTTGTATCAGTCTCCAGTGGTTGCTGCAAAGTGATAACAGACTGTTTAAAGAAAACATCTCTAACAATTTTCTAAACAGACCTTTAGCCATAACTGTCAGGCTTGTGTGTATCCTGCTTCCCAGTGGCATGGTTTAAATACACTAACAGAGCAAAAATCTCTATCCTAGTGTGGGTTTTGAGTTGTTGTGATGTTACTGTTTCATGGGGGAAGGGGGAGAAGGGACATGGTTAGCTTGTAAAAATAAACAAGAGTTCAAAGAAAGATGGGTGGAGGGGAACCAATTTTGTTGTTCTCCCTCTTGGGGCATTACAGTATTGTAGGCTTTACAAATCTTCCATTAGTGATTGCTTTTTTGAGGTTAGATTTTAGTGTAAGGTTTCAGATATATATTAGGCAAGGGATGACTTGCTAGAAAACCCTATAGTCAATTTTTTTTTTTGAGAAGCAGTTATTTCTGCATCTAGGTGCAGTACTTTTAGTGCATTGAGCAGCTTAAACTTCACTGTTGGTATGCAGTCAGCAGATTCTCACAAACATCTGCTGTGCAGTGTTTACTGTATTTACCTTGTAATTTTTTTTTGTTCAAATAAAGTTTTAAAAATACAATGCCATATTCTATAGTACGTAGATACATTCTTAAGTTGCTGTTGTATTTAATTGTCTTTATTTTTATGTAGAAAGATGTATGTATAATAGGTTATGAAAAATTTATTCATGTAGAGGAGTAGCTGCTAGTGACTACTTGTGGCTTTTGGTCTGTGTATGAACATGAGTTGGTGGCTTCTTCTGTGGATGCCGTTGATCTGATCTGCAACTTGCAGTTCTGTTGTCTAACCAAATCTGCAAATGGAATTGGGGTAGTGATTAGGTCTTGGTGTGACTGAGTTAGAGGGGCCGTCTCCCAAATCCCTTAATCATCACATGCTGCAGGATACAGGCAATACTCACAGGGCTGGTTCATCTACTAGTTTCTATATGCTTTCAAGTGTGGATGAAAAAACGAGTCTGTTCAACATTCAGAAACGGTAAAACTGTTGTGGTGGATGATGCCTGTGCATAGTTCACAATCACTTGCGTTTTTAAAACAACAGGATTTTGGGAAATTCTTAGTTTTCAGATGGAAAATGTTCTCAGGTCTTTTCCTTACAAGTATAAGTTTTAATGTCAATATATTCTGGTGTTTAACCTTATTTTCTGGTTCTCATTGTCTTATGGTTTGACTTCTAAGACTGCCCACCCATAATTGTTTTGTGCCAGGTATCTGTGTTTCCTAGATTAACATTTAGGAGAGCAGTTTTTGTAATTTTTAGCTGTGTTATATACATTATTAAACATGAAAAAGAATAAAGTGGGTAGCTTAAAATTGCTGGAGTTTATATAAATGGCCTAATATGTACCTTGTGCTGATACCTTTCCTTGTCCTTCACTTTCCCCTTTTTAGATGTGTGGTCAGCAGGCTGTGTATTGGCTGAACTGTTACTAGGACAACCAATCTTTCCAGGTGACAGTGGTGTGGATCAGTTGGTGGAAATAATCAAGGTATGGAATTTTAAGTGTTGTTTTGACTGCATTATTCCTTGGGAATCATCATGAAAACATGCATTTTTATAAACTTACCAGCATATGTATTCTGTCACCATTGTACAGGGTGTCACAAGTAAACTTGTTTGAAAACGCCTGAGAACTTGATGATCTTTAGTTGCTCCTCTTGCAGTAATGCATAATGACATATCTTTTATATAGGCTTTTTCCCTCTTAAAGGATTGCACTTTCAGTGAAAATAGTGTGTATGTACTGAGCCAATATTCATTCATGTGTGATTTTGGTTCTTTAAGAAGCTGGCTCTTTTTTTTTTCCTTGTTGCATCCAATTAGTACTTGGCTTTGAAAACAGTGTTACTAAATTTCCTTGTGCCAAATTCTTTACATATGTAGCCTTCTCTTCCTTCTTTTCAGCTTTTAGAGATGGAAGGTGAGAAAGGGCACTCCGTTTTGCAGATGGAGAATGGAAATGTAGGGCAAAGGTACCTTCCACCTGGAGAGTTTTCTTTTTCAAGTGAAAAAGACCTAAAGTTTCAGGATACATAACATTTGTATATCACTTATGTCTAAACACATCTTGATTGATTTCACTTGGTAAGCTGCAAGTATTCTTTAAGTCTCAAATTAGAGGCATGTAAGAATAATTTGTACCTTAAAAGATCAGTGTCTGACTTCCCAGGACCCTAGTCTCTCTCACCTCCTTCAACTTCTGCAATGAAGGAAGCAAGATTTCTAGAGAGAGCAGTATTTTTTTTCCTCTGAGTCTATACTATGCACTGAATAAGATGGGACTATTACAGAGGATAAGACGTGTGCACACGCTGTTTGGCTTTATTGATTTCATCACCACAAAGGGACTGTATTAAGACAATTTTCTCAATGGCTTTGCCACTTAACTGCTACCTTGATGCATGTATATTTCTGTGACATGTCTGTGAAAACCCCTTCAAAACCAAAATAGGTGGAAAAGTAGAATTTCCTACTTGTGTCCATTACTAGAAGAGCTGCTGGTGTCTCGGTCCCTGTCGTAACAGTGTGCGACACCAACCAGCACCACGTGGTCATTCTCCTGTGTGGAGAACATGGGCTGGTGAGGCTCAGTGTTTCTGTGGCCCACTTTGTGGTCTCAGTGGGGTGTGCCTTGGCCTTTATAGGCTTTTGCAACATCTTTAGCCTTTCACCATGTAAACTTAGCTTCTGTTACAGTGAGTTTCTGTCTGTCCTGATAGAAATCCCCCAGTCGACGACTTTCCTCTGGAGGCTCTGTGTCTTGCACCTACTTCTCTTATGACTTTCTTGATTCCTTATTATTGCCTTTCTACCCGGTGTATTTCAAGCTCAGCATATCCAAGTTGGATCAGTTTACAAAGGAAACACAAGTGGAAAACTAGAGTTGCTGTGGCAAGTAGGGCTGATGATGGCACAAGTGGCAGTTCTTTACTTTTGAGAAGTATCTTGGGGTGGTGTGCTGCTTTCTGCTTCGCTGCTTTTGTGAGATATGGTGTAGTCCCTGTGAACACTTCAGGTGGCCTGAGTTCCTCAGGAGTTTGTGCAATAACCTGTGGTATTTGTCTTCAGATTTTTTTTTTAAAGTCCTGTTTTGCTTCTTCATTAGTGTCTGCAATCCTGAAAAACTATATCTAAGGCGTTTTTTGTAAGTACAGCTGTTTACATCCTAGTGAAAGTCCTGTATGTCCTTCCATGGTTCAGTCAGAAACCTGAGAGTAGAGGGGCCTTAGCAAAACCATAGTGCTTTGCTTTACCATTGCTTTGATTTTCACAATGTGGAAGTAGAATAATCAGGAAGTAGATGTCCTGTCTTTACTGGCATGCTTGCCAAACAGAGATTCATAGAATCATAGAGTTGGACATTTTCAGTTCTGCAGTACTGGAAGTAAACATATTTGAACTAATAATTTTCCAGCACATATGTGCCCCAACTGTGATGATTCTGCTTTGTTTACTGTTAACTTACATTGAAGAAGAGAAGTACTTTAATAAAATCAGTGATAGCCCATGCACCATCTGTGGTTTCCTTAAATGACACTACCATGAGTGGTGTGATAACTCTTACTGACCAATTCATAGCTGAATACATAGTACTGTCAAACTAATGTTATATCTCACAACAGCTGAATGTATCCAATGTAAAGGCTTGAACTTTAGTAAATTATAGCTTGACATGACTTTTACATCCAAAGTGACAAATTTCTGAAACATTTCTTTAAATGTAGAAAGGGGGATACTGAGTGGCCATCCACACCTGTATTGTGTTGGGGTTTTCTCATCTTCTGTTAGATAGGTGGCCCTCTACACGTAGAAATTAAGTGAAATAAATGTAGGGATAGCTCCATTTTATGATAAGCCTGGTGTCTTCATTTCAGTTATAGTACTGAGACAGTATGTTTGAGGAAAGTCTGAGAGAAAAATGCTGTAAATCTTACAGTAGTTGTCACAAAAAAAGGGTGTTCATTGAACCTTCAAGGAAGTATGATGGAAAACGTGAGCCCAAATGACTGGGTGCTGTGATTATTTTTCTGCCTGTGTATTTTTTACTGAGGCAGCATGTATTCTCAAGGCAACACTGGAAGAGAAACTGAGTGCAAACTGCAGAAGTGGACTGTTATTAGATGCTTCTGTCTGTTCTGAAGCTTTGTATAAACTATTCAGAAAAGCCCTGGCAGAAGGCTTAAGTTGCTTTCTACGTGTAGCCCATATCTGGGGCTAAACTATAGCAGTTGCTCTATCACCCGATGACCCCTCCCCAGCTGAGGAGGAGGACTGGGAAGAGCAGAAGAGGCTTGTGGGTTGAAATGAAAATGTACTTAATGAAACAGCCAAACTAACACCAGTATGATTATCAAGTATACAGAATGGTAGTCGGCCCAGCCAATGTACAGTGGTTGTGGTAGAAGGGAAAGCAGTCCTCAGGAGCAGAATGGTGAGTGAGTCCCTTCAAGGATGAGGAGGAGCACCATCAGGAGGAGCCCCTTTATAGTGAGTGTGATGTTTATGGTCTGGGACACTTAGGTCAGCTGCCCTGGCTGACTCCAAACTGCTGATGGCCTGCAGACCATGGCTGACCTGTGGTTCTGTCCCAGTGAAACCAGGATGTGTGAGAATACAGAGTGAGTTATGATTGAGAACATTGGATTAAAAATCAACAGCCATGAGAAATTTTCTGGGAAAGTGCATGACATGGGCAATGAGATGCTTCCCTTTGAATTCCATACCCACCAACAAGTATTTCTTATAGTGGGAGTAAAAAGAGAACAACATGCTCTCCTCAAATTTCTGGTAATTTTTCCTCACTTGTTGAGAATCAGGAAAAAGTAGGAAGTAAGATCCTCAGTTTTCTATTCTACTGGCTGTTGGTAGGGATCTGTCTCATCTACTATGTAGCCCTTAAAAGTGACCAAATAATCAAATTTGTTTTTCAAATCTGCAAAGAACTCGTGAAACATTCTGCCTTTCTCCCCTTCCAGCATGATACTCCAATTTGATTTAGATTTGAAAGGTTAGCATAAAAACTGCAGCCTGTGCTTATTGAGCAAGCTTGGGTTCTGCAGCCTCAATACAGTTGAAGACAATAGGCAGTTCTGCAGCATAAAAGTTACCAGAAGTCTTGGACACAACAGGTAAAATGTTTGGTTGCATAAGATTTCATTTAGAATAAAATTCATTTTTTAAAATAATTTTACAGATGATGTCCTTCTCTTCCATTTGCTGCTATAGAATACTACTGTTTAAAGCTTTTATTGTAACATGGACATACCTTTATGCTAGCTGGCTGTAGGAGAAGCAGAGCTGTGGGATCTGCCACATGTAGAATGGCAGTGAACTTTGTAGGAAGTTGCAGGCTGGGACCTGTGAGCTGCTGTTTGACTACCTTGGAGTCATGCTTTTCAGATAGCTTCCTTGGAACTGTATGTCTGAAACTTGAGGGCAGAGAATGAACACTTTTGGGGAGCTTAAAAGGGAGCTTAAAATGCTTCTAGTGGAAAAAAAAAAAAATTACCTGCATATTTGGAAGTGTCTCTGGCTTTCATCCCTTAAATTTACTTGATTCCACTGCGAGAGAGGTCAGCTTAGAAACTTTTGTGCTGCTTCCTATTGATTCAAGATGACTGAGTCACAGTTACTCTTGTAGCATTTTTTGAGCCAAGATAAATTTTTCAGTTGTCTCTTCAGTTGCTTACTCAGCTTTGATTATTCAGAGTTCATTTCACAACACAGCAATTTGATGCTACACCTGGGTATGGAGTTTTTGCATTAGGCTGGAGGATGACTTGAAAATGCCATCACATTAAACTAGTCCTTCCTTCTCCTGCTGTTCTTGATGACATCCCCTCATTAGCTGTGTTGATGAAGATAGAATTTCTGTGATGTGCCAGTTGACATTAATTGTCCTTCTTACAGGCTGCATGCCCAGCATCCTCAGTCCCTTGCTGCATCAGAAACATCTTTGGCTTTTGTCTGATTTTGATTAAATTTCAGCAGTCTTCATGTAGTTTCATTTCAAGCAGTCTTGCAAGATCTCCTCCATCCAGTTGCACCTGAAGTTCTATTGCATATTTGTAAACTGCTCTGAAAAAAATTTTAGGACCGTTGCATCGGGTTTGTGTGAATCTAGAGACAGTCTCCTTCTTTTTAACTTCTTTTTCTCTTGTTCCTATTTCTTTAAAGACAGTCTTTCCAGATGTTCTCAATCTGTCTGGGAAAGAGATCTTTGACCACTTACCCCTGACAAAATGATATTTGATATGGGGAAATTCTGTCTTGGAACTCCAGCTGAAGAAATAATTTAACCCAAGTACATTCTTCTTGAATACTTACAGTATTACAGGAGAGTAGTCATGTGCTGTGCTTTTTCCAAGGTTTGATCTTGAATGGTGACTCTCCCTTCTTATTTTTAGCTCTTGCTTAGCTATTCCAAATGTTAGGTTATCCCATCGCTAGGAATATCTCAGGTGGGTAACCCAATACATTCATTAAAATTCATGCCCCTGCTGGCTTTCGAGTGACATCTCCTTCAGAAATGTGCTCAAGTTTCTGGAGCAGGCCCGCTGGCAGTGTGAGTTTCATCAGTGGTTGCATAAAGAAATTAGCTTTGAGTAAATGCTACATCTCAGAGCAGTCATACAGTCCCCTCCCCAGTGGGAGGGTGGGACCCCTCCGTCCAGCAGCCCAGGAGAGCTGCAGTTGCCACTTCCCTATTTAAAATCTGCTGTGTGAGTGAGATGCTGCTGAATACAGCTTGAAAGGACTTGGACCACCAGAGGGATTTTTGGAGTCAGGGCAGACTCCCTCATAAATCTCTGACCTTTGGCCCAGAGTTTGCAGTGCAGCAACTGTGTCTGTGGGGCTGCCGTGTCCCCTGTGAAAGCCTGGGAGGTTGGGGGTGTTCCTGCCTCCCCCTCAGCTCTACAGCACCCTGAAACCATCAAGGGGAAACTGGCTGGGATATCTCCCCAAGCTAAAATATCTTCAGCCACAGTTCCTGCAGGCAGTGGTTACTCTTTATTCACCTTGCAAAAAGGGAATCTCGGGAGTGTAACTGTTTTGTTGCTAAGATGATAATTGTCTCTGAAAGGTTTTATTTAGTCAAAGAGAGGACATGAACCTCTTTGGGACATGGTGTAATGGTAATGGTAGAGTTGGGTTGATGGTTGGACTTGATGATTTTAGAGGTCTTTTCCAACCTTAATGGTTCTGATTCGATATAAAATGTGGGGGGTATAATCTCTGTTGGAATAATGAAGCAGGAACAACAATGAGCAGCCCTGGGACACGGGGAGGACAGCATCTGGCATTCTGCATTGTCTTGTCTTTACCAGAAATACTTTTTCCATGTGCTGCAATCTTAGAGTATGAGATGCGTCAACTAACTTGTGAAAACTGCAAGAAAGGGTTGTGGGAGGGTATTTTGTTTGGATTTCTTGTTTCCTACTGGACGGTGTGAATTATTCCTTGCACCAAAACTGACATTCCCTGGTAATATAGGAGAAAAAAAAAAAAAAACATCAAAATCTTCTTCCCATAGTTCTCTAGGTTGGAGCAGGGCAAGGGAAAAAATGTATTAAAATACAAGCTCAATAGTATCAGGAGTCTCCTATCCGTGTGTAACTTTTTGGTCTCTGACAGTTCTGCTGAGCTGAATGCTAAGTATAGACTGCAGTTATAATATGTGGTTCATGCTCAAATGTCAAGGTACTATTTTGGGTTCAGTTTTTGAAAGAAAATAAATTCAGTTGCAGTACTTAATGGGGAGAGAAGAGCCATCTCTTCCGGGAGAATAAGCAGTAGGAGAGCATGTTTCATTTTGTTGGATATGGTCCTGTGCTGAGGACCTGCCTGCATCTGACATGGGCTTTCACACAGGTCCTCTCCCCTTGCCCCTAAGGGAAGTCTCTTGGCATTTTTCTTTTTCCCCTCATGTTCCCCCATGTCACAGCTTGGCTATTCCTGTGCCTCACGTAATTCATCACTTCCAGTGCTCGCAGGCAGGCAGTGTAAAAAAAATAGTTGATGAGCAATTATATTCATGTCAGTAGTGACAATGGGTTTCTTCCTGTTCCTGATGTGTAGCTGCTCTCCTGTTTGCGAATGGAAGAAATCTCTATATTTGGCATGCACTTTCTTTGACAGGAGAGTGTTTTTGAAAGAAAGCGTATATAAAACCAGTCAGTTTATTTTCTACCACTGACCTCTTGAAGTGTTATTTCAAAGCTGACCTGTGTTTACTGCTTGAGATGCCTGCACCATGATTTTTTTAAATAACCACTTGGCACACCTCTCACAACTTTCTAAAGAGGTGCAGACATGTTTGCAGAAGCATTAATTATGCCATCTGGTAAACCATACACACTAGACTTTCTGGAGCATGTTTCCTTGTAAACTTGCATGGTTTTCCCCAGGGGAGATCACTACACTGCGATAACCATGGCTTTCTAGAGGTTTCTGATTTAAATAACCACCTTCTCCCCTCTCTAGTTCAGTCATTACCAGCAGGAGGTTCTGAATGCTCACGTGTCCCTATGCTGTTAACTGGTTTGGTTTTTTTTTTTAATTTTGCAAAGGTTTCGCAGTAACAGTGGTTGGCAGAAAGGGCCTTTATTCCACTTTGGTTTGTTGAGACCTTGTAGTTCCCTATTCCTCTGATGTTGGAGCAGTGTGGGTTGGGTCATAAATAACTTGGTGCAGTTTTACACAGTGAAACCAGATGTGGGCAGCAGCTGTCTTCGGTACTGGGCTGTAGCTAAGGTGGCTTTTGGAGATGAATATTATTCATCTTCTCCTGTGAAAATTCCATTGCAAGAACATAAAATTAGGTATCTTTATGCTATTTGTAATCAAATTCAGGGTTTGTTCCAGGTTCATAAGTCTCCCCTTCTTGTTTGGTAAGGATGGCATTATTGGAAACCTGCAGCTTTTCTTTAATTGCTTGAGATACATACCTTTACCCTACCCCCATGAATAATGTTCCTGGAATAAAAATTATCTGGGAAGCTTCATCTGTTACAGATTAATGTCAAAGAAAAGCTTTTGAGAAAATATTTGTGAAAACTGTTGTGTTTGGTTTCTGTCGTAAGAGAATGAGAGCAGTGTCTGTCTTCTCAGCAAGTCCGTTCTTTAGTTAATCTTAGTAGATGGTGTTTCTTTATTTTTATTTAAGAGATGATGATTTGAATGAGAGCAAGACTAGTTGACTGGTTGTCTTCATTTGCAGGAAGATCCCTTGTAGTCTCACGTAGAACCCCTTCATTCAAAAGTTAAGTCTTCATTCCAGACACAGTGAATTCATCAAACTACATGTTTATTATTCTAGTACTTACTCTGGTTTGGTTATCTTTTCTTTAAAGTACCAAATTTAAAAAAACAACAACAAAAAGCACACAAATGAAACAAAACACCACAAAAAAACCCACTAACAGATTTCTCTTTGACCACATCACTTTTTGTAAGACTGTCTCCAAGAAGTAGAACAGTATATGCTAGTCTGCATGGACCTGAATAATTCAGAATTGGACCTTTTCTGCACTTCACAAAGTCAGGGGAGATTGTAGTGGTGTACAGAAATACCTGAAGGGAAAATGCAAGAAGAGGAGGGAGCCAGGCTCTTTTCTTTGGCAACCTGTGACAGGACAAGAGGCAATGGACACAAATTAAAATACATGACATACAATATGAAATGGCACATGTTTTTTAATGTGAGGGTAGTCAAACACTGGAATGTCTTAAACTGAGAGGTTGTGGAGTCTGTGTCCTTGGAGATGCTCAGAAGTCATCTGGACATGGTCTTGGGCAGCTGGCTCTTGCTGGAGCTGCTTGTGCAGGGAGGTTGGACCAGATGACCTCCAGAGGTCCCTTTCAACCTCAACAATTCTGTGATTCTGTGAAACCTCTCTCCGAGGAACATCTGCTCCATTGTATTTTCAGAGTTGGTATAGCAAGAGCAGCTGTTCCATGGAGTAATTCTGCCAAAAATGTGCGAAGTAATTTATGCTTCTCCTTTGCATTTCAATTGGAAAGAACAGTCACATACATGACTTTTAAAAGAAGACGTTTGCCCAGTTTAAGCAGTGGCTTAAATGATGGCTGTTACTCACCAAGGTTACTTGGGTGTAACCCTATGTACATGGAAAACTTGTTGTGGATCAATGAGGTACAATTTCAAAATCATGTAGGAAACAGTGTTGGTGCTTTGGGGGCTCGGGAGGGGTCTGCTATAGGAACTCTTCCAGATATGTCAAATACTGGTACAATTTTATAGCGTGCCACTCATCCTACACTTTTCTTCTGGATTTTGATTTGATTTTGGCACGGTATTTAAAACTTCTATTTTTGTTCATATCTACTTTCCTTTCCTCTAAGATTTTTCATTGTTGTTGTTTGGGGTTGGGTTGTTGTTTGGGTTTGTTTTGATTTTTTTTGCTTTAATCTGTCTTCAGAGCAAATTGAATGCACAATCTGGCTTTACAGTCCCAAGAGAACAAAACAAATGTACTGAGTGGCTAATTTAAGTCACTTTTCCTTTTGCACAGTTACCTTGTGTGTCAGAGGCTGCTAGGTAGCTGAAAGGTCAGGCGATCACTTCTTTCTGCTAGCATGATGCCTCTCCAGCACCACCTTTCTGAAGCATTCATGAAACCTGAAGTGCTGTTGCTTAGATGCCTGTGCTTGAGCTTAGGAGTTGCTCCCTTCCATCCTCTGGAGTTACAGCTGTGGTTTTAGTGAGATGTATGAATAGACGTTGTCTGTGGCTCCTACCCTGGAATTGCCCTTGCCTATCTAATCTGAATTCTCTTTGATGATTCAGGCAGTCCTTTAATAAAGATACTTGCACTGTGTAGGCTCCTGTTCTGATGAGCCATAT
>NW_008622329.1:0-11318 GCF_000691845.1 Merops nubicus | reverse complement strand
ACCTAAAGGATTCTATGATTCTTCTTTCTAGAAAATTTATGCATGTGGCAGCCTGACTCCACTGCACAACTCCCCTTTTTACCTAATATAGTCTTTTTGACATGCTTGCAATCCTTTTGGTTTTTATGTTTGTTTTGTTTTTGTTTTTCCCATTTACTTGTAAAAATCCACATGCGTTTGTGAAGAAGTGGCTTATTTCAAGATTTTTTTTTTTTTTTTACTATGGTCTGATTATTTTCTTCTTCCACTGCCTATTAGGTCAGCTTGATTTTCTCTTATTAAATCAAGCCAATGTGTTTAGACAGTGAATTTCCCAATAGCAAAGTCAACAAACAAGTTCCATAAATTATTGCACAGTAATAATTTCCATCACATTACCTACAATGTTTTCCTGTATATTCTGTTTAGAGCTAAATTTGCTCTCAGTGGATAATGAAAAACAGGCCTTTAGGTTGCAAAACTTTCAGCATACAATGTCCAACATAATAGATTTCATGAGATCCTTGGGTGCTATTATACATGCATAATTTAGAGTAAGTATTGCAGGTCACGTCATTTACCTCATTCTGATGTAGGGCTCTCAAGACTTTTGGATAAAAAATCCCCTCTGGCTTACAGTAAGAGACGTGGAGAGGTCTCTGCCTCATTCACTTTTCCTCTCTTCAGGGTCCTGCTGATCTACTATGATTCACAGCCAAGGACACCCACGTAATCACTGGCCATGATTTTAATTTTCCTTTATAGCAAGACCTGAATTTATGGCAGTTCTGTAGCCACAGATGAGTGGGATGAGTTGCCCCTGCGGTGGGAAGAGCAGGCAGTGGGGAAAGGAATGGGTGGGAGAAGCTATTGCAGCCACCCCAGTGGGAGCGCTGCCTTCCCACTGGGTCAGAGCATCGTGCTTGGAAGACCTGGAGAACGAAGCTCCTGTAAAGTCCTGTGGGAGCCACTGCTTTTTACCTGATCTGAATGTTCTCACTGGACTTTCACTGTTGCCCCTGACAAATGTACTCTCACCTCTCTGAAGACCCTCAGCATTCCGGAATAATTCTCCCCTTCTCCTTCTTGATAGCATTGCTTAGATGAAAAGCAGCAAAGAAAATTCCTGCCAATTATGAAGAAACTTCTTCAATACTTTTAGGCCAGACAGCAATAAATTTCCTGCCTCACTCTGTGTTTCTTCTTCCCACCAGTGACTTCTACAACACAATGATCATTGCTACTGGACCTTTCGATTCCCGCATTACATCCTTTTAACTGAAAGACATGACTGTGTTTCAGAGGGACGAGTCATGGGGATTCAAGTCCTTTTTTGTCAGGAAAATTACAACAAGTCCTCCCCAACACTTCCTGAGTGATGACTGCATTTTTGGGGGGGTTACTAATGATCGGTGTGTTTTTACAGTAGCTGCTTCAAGCCCCTTATTAGTATATAGAGACACTTGCAGCCTCTGCCCCCCGGAGCATGTTTCTATACCTTTGCTTGTGACTCCTGCAGTAGCCACAGCTTCAGAACACAAAATGTTCAGTAACAGTATTGCTTTAAAGGTTCTGACCTCACATGTCTGCTGCCATGCCCACTTTGCAGCCCTCACTGTTGTGCTAGCAGAGCTCTGTGTTAAGCACGGTGAGAGCCAGTGAACTTTTCTTTAAAAATATATATTCTTCAGCACTCTAAAATGCTGGATCAGCAGAAATGGCAGTGCTGGGACAGAGGAGGGCAAGGCTGAGGAAAGATGAGAATACAGGAACACTAAAAGTGGATTTTACCCACAAAAACTTCACACCATAAAACCACAAACTGAGATTTCTGCCAACCTTGATGGTTCTTTGCAGTACCATGAGCTGGCTGTCCTAATAATTCTGTCCCAGGCATGAGCAGGACCCCTCCATCAGTAAGGAAGGAGAAATGGGAAGGCATTGGAACACCAACAGCATTCAAGTGATGCATAACTGCTCACAGTACAGAGTAGCTGACAAGATGGACACTTTAATATCAGCCTATATCTTCCTGTTAAACTCTGTGCCTCAAGTCAAAAGCAACTGCAGGCCCAGACTTCCTATTTTTTATGTAGAAAAGATTCCAGTTATAGCTGGAATAAGTTATAACTCAGGTTAGTTTTGCAATGGAATTAAGCCCGAAGAGCTTATAAACAGAAACTTTGATTGCAAAATTGATTTAAAGCTATATAAAGTAGATCTGCTGGCACAATTCTATTTTAGCAATGAAGACAGGACCCTGAAGGCCAGCATTTCCAAGGCAATTTGTCCAAGGAAGAAACACCCCTTTTTAATGAACCATTTTATAAAGCACTTAATATTATTACCTTTCATTATAACTTTCCTATAAAATACACATTAGATCACCATCTTCAGCTAGGAGACCATCACTCAAGTTATGTACCATTGGCATTATGAGTTCATATATTTCAGAAGTTCCCTTCTTTGCTCTTTTCACAAATTTACCTATATGATCCATTTTAAAGTGGTCCCTGCTGTAAGTTTGCATTTCTTACTGAATGTTAAGCTGCAAGAAGAAAACTCTCCCCTGCATTTGCCAAAATTCATTGTTGTTGCAGCCTGGTGGGTTTTACTGCTGTAATTGAATGCTCATTCGAATAAGACAGTAAATTGGGCAAAACAGTGGTGGAATTTGAAGCGTGGTTTGTGAAGATACAAACTTATAAAAGAACAACAAAGCTGGGAACCAGGGAAGCTAGACATGATCCGTCTGTATACTTGAGACTACCTTCCTTCTACCTCAAAATCATACCTGACCTGAAGCACAACCACACAGCAGAACAAAAACATTTTGAAAATATCAAAAGGAAGAACTCAAATGGCAGTTCCAGCTTTGTGATGACTTCCTTCCTCATGGCTTCCCTACTCTTCATATTTATGCAGATTCTTATCAGCACTGGGCATTGCATACTCTGCTACAGCAAATTGTGGTACATTGGAGCAGGGATTGCACTGCAGAAAAGAAAACGTTAATGATGATTATTAAGGTTTTCCTGGAATTCCCATATGCACTCTTATTAGCACTGCTGCCATCATTCAGCTGCTGAACTCTTCATGCTGTGCTCATTGATGCCTCTGCAACTGAAGTGGGTAGGATATTAACTGAAGAAATTTCTTTATGAGAATGTCAATCTAAATTGTTCTTCCTTGATGAAATCAGTCTGAAAGAACTCTGAAGTCTTGAAACCCCTAAAGAAAAGCTCTTCTAAGATACCAAAAGAGGAAGATGGTTGCACTGCTCAACAAGAAACCCCTGGACAATGACAGACAGAAAGGAGTGACCACATGAATATTTCCTATGCTGAGGTGCCCCAGGGGTGCTGTAAGGTGACTTGTGTAGATTGTGGATAGTCTGGCTGGCACATCATCGTGGAGATGTCATTTGATAATGGCCAAACCTGGCTAAGACAAGCTAATGGCAAATAGCCTTTGAAAGCCCTTCCCCAGCATAACCACCTCTCTCTCTTCTTCTCTGCTTCTAACACATCCCTTGTCCTAGCCCTGGTGCTCTTTGGAGCCAGAGCCAGTCAGATCAGAGGGCTCAGGCAGCAGAAAACTAAGCCTAAAAAAAAAATCAAATGAGTTTTATATCAGTTTACCTTTCTGAACTGCATTATTTACTCTTTGATGTACGTCCCTGGGAAAGAGCTCACAGAAAGCATGGTTGGCAGGCAGGCAGGAGGAATGAGACTTCTCCTTTAAGCTGTAAGCTTGGCTTAACTGACTCATCAACCTGTGGACGGAGTTTCCCCAAGACACTGGCTTTGGCAGTGAAGCCCTTTTAAGAAGTGCCTGCCCTGCTCCATGCCCAGCTGATTGTTCCTGCTCTAGGGCTGAAGTTCACAGTCTCCTCAGACTGGCCCGTGCAATCATCCTCTATAGGGCTAGATTATAAATTGGTCTGTGGCTCAAGGTGCGTAACTTCTCACACAACAGCAGGGGTGATGTGCTGTGGTGTAAGACCAGGAGTGAGTCACTGGAGGTCATATGGCAGGAGCTTCTTTAACGAACATGGTTGCTGGAGAGAGTCTCTCGTGAAACTACAGTTGGAGGGATCTCAGCAGATCACATTCCTTGGACTCATCAGTGCCTCCAATTCCTCTGTGCTTATTAATTAAATACTCTGTGTGGCAGCTGCAGGGGTGGATTCACTTTTGTCCACAGATAGTGTTCTGCTCTGGGAAGAAACTAACACACAGATCTTATGGCATAGCTTTGTGGGTTTCTATGTACAACCATGACTGTACATCATTCAGTCTTGCAGCATAGACAGGCATCACAGAAAGGTTCCTCATACTATTCTGTGATTGTAGTACAGTTACTTGGGCTTACTACTGCCACAGATCTCCTTTGCAGAATGCAGATCTGCTCAATATAGACTCATTAGAGCATGTTATGGCCCTTCACAATCCATTGCTATCATGATTTAGAAATAAACAAAAATCCAACTTCTTCCATGCCAACAATAAGCCATAGTTTATGTTGGGGAAAAAAAACAAAAACAAAAACAAACCACAAAAACAACCCTCTAGAGTGCTTGTATTTAGACTTCGGCCAAATTGCCTGAAGGTGGTCTTCACAGGCAATCTCAGTGTTTCACTGTTGGTTTGTGTGCAGACAGGCCTCCAAAAGAGATGTGATTCTGATGCAACCATACAACTTGCAGAACTGGTGTCTGAGGCAAAGACCAGTCACTGTAAAGAGCTCTCTCTGTTGAGGCTAGTGTAAAGGATGAGTGGGCTTTTTTCTGCTGAGAAAATGTCGTAAAATATTTTGCTTCTAAAACATTTTCTGCTTGGAGAGTGTGGCAAAGTTCAAACTACTTGTTCACTATTTTGAGTGAACTTTTTCTCCCAACCTTGGCTGTTTAAATTGCCCAGCTGACAACGAACACCTTCTCTTACTACAGCCAAGACCAAATGTGTGATGGGTTCTGGCAGATCCCCTTCTATTCCTGCCAATATCTGAAGGAGACTAATACTGACGGTTAAAAAAAAAATTAAAAGCTTCATGTGTATAGTTTCTCATCTTGATAACAAGGCAAACGTGAGTATGATGGAAAGCATTTTCTCTCTGAACCAATTTGGGGTGTATGTGTGTATATATATATATACGCGTGCACACACACACACACACACACACACATATATATATCTATCTGTTTGGAGCAACAAAGAAGCCGTTGTAATGCAAAAATGTCAGTCCTCAAGTTGAATTTGCAGTTATCTGATTATATGAAAGGAAATGCTGAAGTATCTCATGCTGAAGGATCAAAAAAACCCAAGAGGGAACGGCCTCAAGTCGTACCAGGGGAGGTTTAGATTAGCTATTAGGAAAAATTTCTTCACAGAAAGGGTTGAAAAGCACATGAACAGGCTGCCCAGGGAATTTGTTGAATCACCATCCCTGTACAAGACATGTAGATGTGGTGCTTAGGGATGTGGTTTAGTGGTGACCTGGCAGTAGTACTGGGTTAATGGTTGGTTTTAATGATCTTTTGATGGTCTTTTCCAGCCAAAATAATTCCATGATTCTATGAAGAACTGTAAAACTCTCGGATATTTATTCTGGAAAAAGGGTGAATCCTGTTCACACTTTCCTAGCCATTCACATGTTCATGTTTCTTACATGTCATTTAATATTTGCTGCATTTTATGCAACAGTTTGTGTAATTCATAACTTTGACTTACTGTATGATTTCCTGAGTACACAAAAATCCCCAAATAAGTGCCATTTTGTGGGTAGCAAAGCATTTGAGTGCAGCTCAACACTTCCAACATGTCAGCTAGATCTACTGCACCACTATTAATGGCACATTCAGAACAACTCTTACTCTACTATTTAAACTCTTCTAAGACTCTATTTAGCTTTGGCAAATGTTTCCCACGTGTCCTTGAATGGCAGTCCATCTTTTGGCCTTTATATCTGCCGTCTGGAGACATCAGCTTTGTTCTACAGAAGAACTATGAAATGGTGTAAGTAAATCTCAAGAAGTGGAAAAGAACATTTTTAAAAGATTTACAAACAAATGTACTTATAAACAGTATAGAAAGATGGAAGTTTTATTGCTGTGTAATGGTATGGACATACTTCATTTTGGCAAGTCACTCTACTACCTGAAATTTTTTTCAATCTTGTTGCTACAGATAACCCAAAAGCAAAATGCAAATTCTCTGAGAGAAAGACTATATACTGTAGTTTTTAGCTTGTTCATTTTATGCATGTGATCACATGTTCAGTATGATCCGATTCACAGTTCTTCCAGTGCTTCTTATAGTGAGGCAGATTTCCTGATTTTCATTGATCTTCCACACAACAATTTTTGTGGAAACTGTTTGAACAAAGGGTGATCTTCATGTAAAATATAAAAAACTCCTGGGGGTCCTTGGACAGGCAAATGCAAGAATTATGCAATATACTTATGGCTGTTGCCATTATTATTCATACTTGCAACAATTTGAATGCAGAATCTGTATTTCCTTCTACTCAGCTGCAACTCAGATAAGCATCAGAAGACATTAAATGTAACCATGTAAAGGATGTAACCTCTTGTTATGCTGCAGTAGGTTTGTTTTGCCACCAGCTAGTTCAGGATAACTGCTAACATGAAATTCAGATCTTGGCAGGTAAAACGCTTCCAGATGAACTTCATCATTTCCATAACGTGGAATATTTGAAGCTATAGCCATGTTAAACTAGATGCAACCAATGGTTGTAAGCCACAGAACAATTAAAACTCAATCCCCAGGAATGTGTTAATGTTCTTTCCAGTTATTTATGCTGTTGAGATAGGCAGGGCCATATAGAGTACTCAGAAACGATACACATTTGTCTCTGTTTATATCGCTAGGAAAGGCATTGCCATCTGCCCTTAGCAGTTCTCTCTCTACTCTTTGCTCTTTGTAAGATGAGCCCAGCTTCAATGTCATGTTAAGATTTATTGCTAGCGATCTGCTTCGAGTTGTTTTCTGGTCACCAGTAGTTTATTTGGATTCCATTTCCTCTGTGCTATTGGCTAGTGCCACTGTGGGACTTGGGCTTGTCAGAGTTATTTTATACATCGTTAGCTCAGCAGTGCAGGGGACGATTACTTTCCCATAGAAAAGTAATTCTTTCTCAGAAGATGCATGTAAATCTTGGCTGTTGAGACAGCGGGTTTTGAAAATTTCCTTGAAAGCTGAATACTCATGATTTTATTCTTCACTGCCTCACACCTCTTGCTATCACTTATACTCCTGCCAAAGAACACTACTGAATCGGCCGCACTGCATGCTGTGTCTTCCATCCCTTGAGACTGCCTGCTTTGTAATCTCAATGCCTTTGTTCACTGGTCTTATTTACTAATTTTAATGCAATTTCAAGTTCATTTCCTTTAATGATCAGAAGTTGTTGGTGTGGTTTAGCCCTGAAAAGGAATGATACTACAGCTCTTGCTGCATTACAGAGAGTAACTAGGGCAGAGGCCAGCTGGGCAGCCGCCAGTGCCTGACTCTGGCATTTGTAGGCTGGGAAGATCCAAGGTGAAACATAATCAGACATGTTTGAAAACTAGAGGCCATAAAAAGACTAAAACAAATAAATGCGTTCAGAAAAAAATGAGGGCTGCAAGAGCTGGGCTCTTTCCAAACACTCTCCTGTATTTGTTTTACAAAGTCATCTTTAATTTGTATAGCAATGCAAGTTGTAGCTCTCAGCCCTGCCCTTTCCACAGCCCAACATGGGCTTGATTTTCTGTCCTGTTTCTTCCTGTGACGTAGTTTGCCAAAAGACTCTGGTATATTTCTGTTAGACTCCATGAGTTTGGCTGGTGGGATTAGGACACAGCAATTCTCTGAGTGGCTTTGGGGTGCCTCAGTGTCCAGCTGATGCTGTTCATGTGCAGGGGTCTCGTTTTCAGAGCCTGAGAGCTGCTCTGTCATTGAAAGCGGTGAGAGCTCAGAGCATTCAGCACTGCTCCTGTGTTTCTCCAACATTAGGGTTTGATTTGTAGAATAATCTCTCCAAAGTCCTGTTCTGCTCTTGCTTTGCAGGTTATTTGATACTACAGCAGCGCTTGTTATTAATGGGGAACCCAGGC
Organism: Merops nubicus; assembly: GCF_000691845.1. NCBI lineage: Eukaryota > Metazoa > Chordata > Aves > Coraciiformes > Meropidae > Merops > Merops nubicus. The sequence goes on along the minus strand of NW_008622329.1, from coordinate 3,220 downwards.
TTGCAGGGAGCCAGGTACATTGTAATAGCAGCAATGCTGTCAACCATCCCTCCACACCCCAAACACTTCAACACCTAGGTGGGCCCACATACGTACTAATATTCATTAGCACAGAACTCTATTAACCAAGGTGTCACCCTGACTCAAAGCATTTTCCATTCGGTTTTTATCTTTATGTCCTCTGACTTGTCCACCTCTCATTCTTCCTCAATGGGCTCTGCCTCTCATAACCAAGGGCAGCACTTTCTGAAGTAGTCTGGAAGAACCTTAACGATTCTTTTGTCTTCCATTATTTAGGTTTTATTTTAATTAAACCATATTTTTTTCAATCTCCCTGTACTGTAGCAATATCAATGAAGCAACGTGTGTCCCACTCAGATAATGGAGAATGGTTCCTCCTGTTATTAATCCGTGTTATTTGTGAAATACCAGTAGTATTTGCTTCATAAATAACCTCCCAGAGGAGACTACAGATTTATTAAAGCTTATCTCCCTTGGACCTAATTCTCTTCTGTCTTGGTTTCTTGTTAGACATTTGTACTTGTGTGAAGTGTACATCAAATATTAGCATGTATATCTGGGATTTGGTAGCATTTTACCATCACCCACAAAAACCTACAGTGACCCAAAACTCATGCCAGCAATACCATGCTTCTGGACAAAGATGTCTTTTGGTGTGTTCCCACTTGCAGGGGTCACTGGGATGCCTGTAGTGTAGAACTACACTGGCGACCCTTCCAAGTATATACCAGCCTTGAAGGACTGGACAAGCTGCAACAGAGAATCAGAATTCTTACCAGCGTAGACCAACCTGGTATGATCTAGAGCAACACTTCCACAAGCACTTCAGAGAAGTTTATGCATGTAAGTCTCCATAGAGGTCTTCTTAAGCTGAGATTTTGAAGGGGCCAGAGAGTCCTTCGGTGGAATTGTTCAGGGAGTGAGCACGTGCTATAGCCAGTGGGTTCCTACTGTGATCTTTTTGTGATGGAGACAAGTCTCAGACCATGGCTCCGCTTAGGGAAGCATTGAGGCATTGCTAATTACATGTATTTCTTTCTCTGACATTTGTCTCTGCCCCTGCCACTGCTGCTACAGGCTGCCCCTCTGGTATGTCGGCTTAAAAAAGTACCCCATGGGGAAAAATGTGCTGACTTTTCAAAGCTGGACCAGTTTCTCAGTCACTCCCACAATGAGCTGGGTTGGCTTCCTCAGTGGGGCAGTGCATTGTGATTTGGGGACTGGAGACTTGTGGTCAGGATGGATGAAGGAGGATGGAGGGAAACTCTGTGGTTTTGCTGCCCATCTTCTTGGTGGTTACATTCTAGTTATGGAAATATTTTCTAACTGGAACAGATTTACTGGGGCACTTGAGAGAGAATGGCTGTTTTGCAGTCAGTGTGTAAGGGAGAATTACTGTATAACATGCACAGGAACTATGGGATGAAATATACAAATGTATGAGTGCCTCTGTTTATCCTTACAAACACACTCTAAAATATTACTTCATGAGAGGCTGCAAGAAAGAAGCCAGAGCAAAAGCAAAACCCAGCATTTCACAACTGTCAATGAGAAAGTGATGCAGTACATCAAAAAAGTAGAGACCTTATGGAAGCCAAACTGCAGTCATTTATGCTTAGTACTGGCTTGTAACTATTGCTATATGTAAACGGATAGCAAATAATTAACATAAAACTGTTTAGTTATTACTTTGGCCTGGAGCCAAACCACGTTATAGCTGATTTGCCATAAAGGCTTAGCTGCACTCACGCTGTTCCCACCCTTTCTCTGGTCCCAGAGTGGCTTCAGCCACAGGAGCAACTGCAGAAGCTCTTGTTTGGCCAGGCAGGGGCATTTTGACTGCCATGTGGCCTAATGGGGTTGTGCAGTCATGTGTGCATCGCACAGTGTACGGGTGTTATGTTTTACTGCTTCGCCTTAGAAATAGCTTTAATATGCATGCCAACAGTCAGCATATAAAAAGCATTTCCATTGAGTGATTTTGGGATATAGGAAAGACAGATTTCAAGGCTTGTTATTATGCTGCTGTGATGGGCTTTAAAAAAGAAACATTTTTCCTAGCATGTTATAAATATCTCATCATACTATTACAGTCACAGGCGAGGAAACTATCACAGCTACACATGAGAAAGGCAACACTGCGGTACTATAAAATCTCTCACCCTCTTTTGTTTTCCTGATGGAGAGCTGAAAGAAGGAGAACCTGCTAATGTCCAGACATTTTCTTGCCCTTTTTTTTAAAACCCAAATTGCTTGTTGTTTACCTTAGAAATTGAAGCTTTGTTTATGGAGTGTTCTGTGCTGTGAAGCATATGGAAGTACAGGCATTCCCTGCCTGAGAAGGCTCCTTTCTCACTGAGCTGCTCCAAGGCTACATATTCACAAGGGGACCCAGATTCAGGTGACTAACCCAATACATGCATGTGTCATGGAGGACTCATTTGAAAACATAAGCTTAAGTTTCTAAAAGTAAGCAAGGAGTTAAACAATAAACTATATCAGGTAGCCTGTTTATTACCATACAGTTATTTCCACTGCTGTTCTCCATAAAGTCATGCCAGTACTTTAATTTTAAACACTGGTTTTCATTAGTTTATATAACACAGCTGTAAATATTTTTTCAGGCTAAACTTGGCAGTCAGAGTCACAAGGGAGAAACTATGCTGTTTTTCAGTGATGTAAAAGTGAAACTGCTGGGAGTGTTGCATGGGACAAATATGTTCAACTTAATAAAAGTTTTAGATTAATAAGTGAAGGACATACAAAGCTGTCTCAGCAGAAGTCCTCTATAAGGCAATAGTCCTGTAAAAGGCCAGGGTCTGGGCCTGCATGTTGAATTTTGAACCAGAATGGAAGAACTAAATAAACAAAATACCAATATAGTAATGCTGAAGCAATATAGTTAATCACCACATTCTTGACATCTGCTCTTAGGTATTTCTATTCCAAATGTGAATCATCTCCATCAAGCATGGGCAGACCCACGGACACAACTGTATGTCCTTGTGTAAGTAGCACAGATTAAGGATCTGATCACTGAGGCTAAGATCATACAAGACAACTAAGACATCTAACGGCACCATAGAAATCTAGCCTCTTTTTTGTTCAGCGTAGTTTTCTGCCAGGTTAGTGAGGTCAGTCACTCCAGTGAAGCCTCCTAATACTAGAGCCAATTGTAAGAGTCGGTCAGAAGAGGAAT
>NW_008622328.1:627-1857 GCF_000691845.1 Merops nubicus | reverse complement strand
CCCCCAGTGTGAAAACCGAGGCACAGATTAATGCCGGTGCCGAACCTTTTGGGCCCCCAGGGCCTCCAGAGGCATCGAAGATTCCGGAAAAGACCCCGGAAGTCGCCCAGAAAGTGCCACAGCAACCTGGAGCTATTCCAAAAAGGGTCATGTTTAGTCCAAAGATTAAAGAAACGAAGGCTAAAGGCAAAGCCTCTCCTACTAGCAAGGAGAAAGGCAAAGCCTCTCCTATTAGTAAGGAAAGTGTGGACATTTAAATCCGTGGCAATTTACCCCTCTACGGGTGAACGACTGATAAACCAAGATGAGGGTAGTGCCCAAACTGGAGAACTAGATGTGGTACTCAATGTTTTTATAAGAGAAGAAGCATCCAGGGATGCTGTGTGTATTTACACTGATTCCTTCTCCATCTTTAAAGGCTGTGTTGAATGGGTCACTTTCTGGGAACAGAATGACTGGGAGATTAAGAGAGTCCCAGTCTGGCAGAAGAAGAAGTGGCAGTGTATACTAGCCATTGCCCAAAGGAATCCCAATTTCCATGTAGGGTGGATTCCTTCCCACCAAGCTAGCCTTAAAAGTGAAGTGAATAAATGGAATAATTATGCTGATGAATTGGCCAGAATAAACATGGTGGAAATCCGAACTGCCCTTGCAGATGATAGGAGCCAGGAATGGGACCGTTTACTTGAATGGCTCCATTCTAAAAGAGGTCATTTGGGGGCCTTTGATTTGTATAAAGAAGCACAAACCCGTGGATGGCCTGTTACACATGAACAGTGTAAATCAATCATTTCTGAGTGTGACCTTTGCAAAATTAGGCTGGGAGAACACCCCCTAACCACTGATCCCCTGCATATTCGAGAAGGGAAACCTTTGTGGTCCACCTGGCAAGTGGTTTATATTGGTCCCTTCCGTAGATCATGGAACAAACAATATGTCATTGTAATGGTGGAAATGGTATCAAGACTAACTTGTGCCGCGGCTGTTTCCCAAGCGAATGGGGAAACCACGGTTAGTTTTCTAGAAAAGGTGTTTGGAATTTTACCTAAACCCATGGATATCCAGCCCGATAACGGCACCCATTTCATCTCTCATTTGGTGCAACAATGGACCAAAAAAGAAGGTGTTAGACGGACATTTCATGTCCCCTACTATCCACAGGCCAACGGGATAGTAGAACACACCAATGGATTAATCAAAAGTCTCTTACACCCACAGGATCCTAAATGG
>NW_008622328.1:0-562 GCF_000691845.1 Merops nubicus | reverse complement strand
CTTTTTTCCCATCCTTACCTACAGGAGACAATGAAAAACCAGAGAAGCCCTATAATAAACCCAAAACTCCTCTTCACCCTGGACAGGCTGTCCTAGTAACCTTGCCAAATATCGGTAAAGTTAAACTAATGTTACAAACACCAGTGAACATGAACACTTGGTTTGCCACCAATTCAAATGGCAAATAACACAAAATTGGTAGCAATTGGACACTACATACTGAATAAAGAGTACTCTGATGATGAATGAACAACTTGAAGTGTCAGGGGATGTTCTGACCTTGGAACCTGGGACTGATCACCCCAGGTTTGAAGTGCCAGAGGAGATACCTCAGGTATGGGACCTTCTTTTGTTCTGCCCTCAGGTTGTCATTCATCATATCGTATTAGCCGTAAAATGATACACACTGGATCGTGTATATTTACACTCATGGGTGTTTGTAAATATGTAAATGTGTTTGTATACATTTACCATGGATCTGACCCTATAATTTGTTTCTTTAATTTAGTTGTTTTGTAAAATATTTTTTTTTTACTGTAGCCTCAAAAGCCACGGGGTGAGA
>NW_008622327.1:0-1461 GCF_000691845.1 Merops nubicus | reverse complement strand
TTGTTGGGTGCGAGGTCAGAGTTGGGTCTTTGGATGTCTGGGTCCTCCCATGGTCTTGTTGGGTGTGAGGTCAGAGTTGGGTGCTCAGACACCTGGGTCCTTCCATGACCTTCTTGGGTGTGAGGTCACAGTTGGATACTTGGACACCTGGGTCTTCTCTGGGCCTCGTTGATATGGTCTTGTTGAGTTTCAAGGTCGGAGTTGGGTGCTCAGAGTTGGGTGCTCAGTCACCTGCGTCCTCCCATGGTCTTTTTGGGTGCGAGGTCAGAGTTGGGTGCTGGGACACCTGGGTCTTCTCTGAGCCTTGTTGAGTTGCAAGGTTGGAGTTGGGTGCTCAGAATTCTAAGGTCAGAGTTGGGTGCTTGGACACCTGGGTCCTCCCATGGTCTTCTTGGCTGTGAGGTCAGCGTTGGGTGCTCGGACACCCAGGTCCTCTCTGGGCCTTGTTGGGTGTGAGGTCAGAGTCGGGTGTTTGGATGTCTGGGTCTTCCCATGACGTTGTTGGTTGCAAGGTCAGAGTTGAGTCCTCGATCACCTGGGTCCTCTCTGGGCCTCACTGATTGGGTCTCGCTGAGTTGGAAGGTCAGATTCTTGGCTGTGAGGTCAGCGTTGGGTGCTCGGACACCCAGGTCCTCTCTGGGCCTTGTTGGGTGTGAGGTCAGAGTCGGGTGTTTGGATGTCTGGGTCTTCCCATGACGTTGTTGGTTGCAAGGTCAGAGTTGAGTCCTCGATCACCTGGGTCCTCTCTGGGCCTCACTGATTGGGTCTCGCTGAGTTGGAAGGTCAGATTTGGGTGCTCAGAGTTGGAAGGTTGGAGTTGGGTGCTCAGACACCTGGGTCCTCCCACGGTTTTGTTTGGGATGTGAGGTCAGAGTTGGGTGCTCGGACACCTGGGTCTTCTCTGAGCCTTGTTGAGTTGGTCTCGTTGAGTTGCAAGGTTGGATTTGGGTGCTCAGAGTTGTAAGGTCGGTGTTGGGTGCTCAGACACCTGGGTCCTTCTATGACCTTTCTGAGTTGCAAGGTCAGAGTTGGATGCTCAGAGTTGTGAGGCTGGAGTTGGGTCCTCGGACTTCTGCGTCCTTCCATGACCTTTTTTGGGTGCTCGGTCATCTGGGTCCTCTCTGGGACTCATTGATTGGGTCTCATTGAGTTGCAAGGTCAGAGTTGGGTCCTCAGATCTGGGTCCTTCCATGACCTTGTTGGGTGTGAGGTCAGAGTTGGGTGCATGGATGTTGGGGTCCTCTCTGAGCCTTGTTGAGTTGCAAGGTTGGAGTTGGGTGCTGGGACACCTGGGTCCTCTCTGGGCCTCATTGATTGGACCTCATTGAGTGGCAATGTTGGAGTTGGGTGCTCAGAGTTGGAAGGTTGGAGTTGGGTCCTCAGACACCTGTGTCCTCCCATGGTCTTGTTGGGTGCTTGGACACCTGGGTCCTCGTTGGGTGTGAGGTCAGAGTTGGGTGC
>NW_008622326.1:140285-158200 GCF_000691845.1 Merops nubicus | reverse complement strand
TATATATATATATATACAAATATATATAATTTTTAAAGGGAAAGAAATTTAATTTCTATCCACCTCTGTTGGGAGAATGTCTCCCCTATGTTTCCTGTAGACTGATTATTTGCTTTGTCCCTGCTAAGACTAAAGGATCAGTCTGAGCCAAATTCCATCTGGGGAACTCAGGAAAATCACTAATGGTGTTCTCTATTTGTCTCATGAACTGAGAATAAACTTCGGCCTCCTCTTTCTTGGTCTAGAAGAGTTTCACCCCTACGAAGAGAACCACATGCCATTTTAGATATACAATATAGGCTTGGTTATTGCCCTTTGTAATTTGACATGGATTCCTCAAGATTTGTTTTTCATGCTTTTCATACAGAAGAATCCTCAAGTCTTCTCATCTGGGTGTTTTCCTTTTTTCCCCTGTTCAGTGCAGTAACTACTTATCACAGAATCACAGAACATTAGGGGTTGGAAGGGACCTCAAAAGATCACCTAGTCCAACCCCTCTGCCATGGCAGAATACTTATGGTATCACAGTGGCATCTATGAAGAACCTTTTGGCAGTCCTTTAAGTCCTAGATAAATTATGTAAAGGATTGAGGGGCAGTGTTGTAAGCCTGACAACTCAACTGCTTCATTTCTTTGTCCTCAGCATCTTCTAAATTATTATTGTTATAGCATCCAAAACCCAGACTAGTAAAACAAGAAGCTTGGGAGATAACTCATTAACTTTATTATCCCATCTTACTAATTTCTCATTTAATTCTGTTCTCATGATTTAAATTGTTAATTAGAGTTTACAGGCTATTACAGCATTAGAAGTCTTTTAACTTCCCTTGCAGAAAACGAAGTACCAGAAGGTACATCATCCACAGTTACTGAATTTGTGTCCATTGCTGTATCGTTGAAGGTCTTTAGAGGTCTGATCTGAAGTCAAGGCTATTTCACACAAAACCAAATCTGAAGGTGGAACAGTTTGGTTTGAGGACTTCAGACTCATATTAATGGAAATCAGTACTTAAAGTTGTTTGAACTCTCTGGAGATTTTTTGGTGAACAAAAGGGTCACTTCTGCAATATGGAAACTGATCTATTGAGGGGAAAGAAAGACAAGCCTGCAAAAGAGAGCAAAAATCCCATAACATGGCACACACAAAATGGTTTTCTTTACATATTCAATATCTAGCCATGAAACCAGTCTGAACAGACAATTTTGCATGAGAAGCCTGTGCCACTAATTGCTTGCAGCAAAGAACTAAAAAAAGGTGGTAGAGAAGTCCAAACTCTGCCCCGTTATGAACTTTGGTAGTTCTTTCATCCATTTACATCGCATTTTGAGGGATTACATTGGCACAATTAAGAAAACTTCCTCTGACCTATGCAATTTATATCAAATATTTTCTTGTTATAAAACCAAACTGAGCAAAATTCTACTTTTAAGAATTAAATCCTTCAATTACCCATGTACAAATCCTCAGTAAAGGTTTTGGCTTAACCCTCAAGCCTTTATAACCCACAGAGGAGAACCTTCACGTAAAAAAACATGAAAATTAATGAACATGGACTTACAGCAGTGAGAAAGTTGGAATTCCTGCTCTTGGGGAATTTCTAGTGTGTCAAAACTTATTATTTTAAGCTGAAGTAAGAACTTCCAACATAATAAATTTGCACAAAAACTGAAATTTCTTATAATTTCTGTTAAGAATTGCCAATACTTTCGTTATTCTTGAATAGAAATGAGAACTGAGAACTACCTATATTAAAACGTTCACTTTTGTTTGCTGGATTTGACATACATACTTGGTTTGCCTGAAATTCAGTTTATACTGAAATTCACATTTTGTGAGGGTCTCTATTTTGGCTTTATAGTTAAAAGACCAGAACCTTTAGATTTCCCCACAGGATAAACTCTTCTGTCCAAATTACATTTCTCATACAGCACTAGAGTCATGAGTATCCAACACAGCACATAATTCAGGCCAAGTCTAGTGCATGCTATTTCTTGTGAGCTGCAGTCCTCCAAAGGACCATGGGTCCATAGTAGAGAGATGAGAGTTGTGAAGTAAAAATCCCACAAGGCAATGCTCAAATAAGGAAACTAAGCTGAATGCCATGGTGAATTCAGATAAAATTAATTATTTTATGCAAATAAAATGGAAAACCAAGATTTTCTAAACTTGGGTTGCATTTCAGTTGAATTGCAACACTTCATTTTGCAACTTCCCCATTGTGATTTTGAAAATGCTTCACTTTGGAAAATCAGTTTGATATAAATTGGCATTTTGTTAGAAACTTGCACCAGCATACATCTCTTGACTACTTCTGCTGTTGGTAGATACCTCCTCTGCTCTAGCCAGGACAAGCACAATCCAGCATTTTTTGTGAATCAACATAGGGCAGGAAAAAAGGAACCAGAGGAAGTTAGCTGCTATAGCCAAACATCACCAGTAAAAGTACAAAGGGCTGTTAGTTGTCTAGAATGACTTCTCTCTTACCCTCTCCCTGACAGCCCTATGTCTTTTCTGCTAACAGAAAACTGCAATCCTAAATGTTCTTTTACTCTGCAGCACATTAACAGGAGCTTCACTGACATAAGGGGAGGACAGTTGTATAAAGACAGAAGAGACTGAAACCAAAGAGATTTCCAACAAAGATGTACATAGCTTCCCAGCTTATTTGCTCTGTTACAGAGCAACAGGTTGCAGTAGACATATATTCCTATTTTAGCCAGAATTTAAGCTTCCTGTTGCAGCCCAGTGATGCTCTTGAGGCCAGATCCTCTACAGGTACAAAACAAAGTAGCTCCTGATGGTCACAGTGCTTGAAAGAAGATCCCCTCTCCTGGGGCATTTATTGCACTTGTTCCTGTTATGCACTATACCCCCCAAAGCATCAGACATTGCCCTAAAAGCCACCCATGAGATTTCCTGTCCCAATACAGCCCAAAAAGTCAAGAGCTCAGGAAGTGAATAGAACCAACTCTGCAAATGCATTTTTTAGGCCATAGAGAAGAAAAAAAAAATGGTTCGTGGAGCACACTTCAGTTTTCATTGTCCTTCTGGCAACCTTCTTCTTCTGCACATCATCATCATCGGAGAGACAAAACCCAGGCTCCCTGTTGCGTACACAAGAAAAGGAGACTTCCCTTGTGCTTCACTGCACTGTGAGCCATAAATTTCTGAAGAGCTCTGCTATAATCTTTTACAGTCTGCAATCCCACCCTTCAACTTAATTAAATGGAATGGTACAAATGCTCTCTGGACATTTCACTGCTGACAGTTACCCAAGGTTTGCTTCAGTTGTTACAATATGGCTATTTTATTGTCTTTTTTTTTTATTTCTCTTGTACAATTTCATGACTAACTATGTGTAAAATGGAAGGAATTTGACTATCCTTTCTTCATCCAGTTAGACACAAACTGGACTGGTTCCTTTAACTCACTTTTCAGCTGGCAGAGCTTGCTTTCTGTTTTCTTTTAAATGTCAGAAAAGGTTAAATAGGCTGTTCAAATCTGCAATAGATTTTTAAGATCTCTAGGGGTAAAGCCTTCACAAAAGAAACAGTTTATACTAGTTCAAACAACAAACTCAGCTTCAGAACCCGGAAGGCAAAAAAAAAAAAAAAAAAAAGCCAAAAAAATGTTTAACGTAAAAACCAAAGGATTTTTTTTTTTTTTTACTAATATCCCAATATAATGAAAAGGAGGATTTGAATATCTCAGACAGTCTTGATTTTTTTAAAAAAAATTATTTATATTATAGTTATATATTACAGCTTTGAAATACACATGCAGGTCAGGGAGGTGGACATCAGAAAGTGATTCCCACCATTTTTCTGTATTTGCCCAGTATTCTGCTTTTCTGGAGGACTTTCAAGGGGACCAAGACCCTTGCTAGCTTGGCACATCTTTCCTCACTTGAAACAGAAAACAAATGCAAACACTGGGTATAAAAAGCTTAAAGGAAAGTTGAAGAGGACTTTGGCTTTCACAAGTTACTGAAAAAATCAGCATTCCTCATACCAGCAAAGTGCTACCATCTCAACTCAGCATTTGCCTGGCAGATAGAATCTTGAACTTGGGTGAAGTGCAGAAGAGGAGTCAAGTAAAGAAGTGCTTGGATCCATAGAGCTGCCTATCAGATGAATCCTCTCAAGTCACTTTTATTTTGAGATCTGTAAGATGGGACCTTGTACAGGACTGAATGAGGACATACAGAGATTTTGAAGAGTGGCGTTGTGTGTTAAGTGACTAAGGTCTTATGCTTTCAAAGTCCAAATAGTCCACACTAGCATACAAATACACGAATACCAAATTCCTGCCAATTTAAAAATAGCCCGCCTTGTGCTTCTGTCAGCTACAGGCAAGGACCTTACAAACTCAGGATAACCATGGGTTTAAGCTTCTTTGGACAAATCTTCTTCCCTTTGTCATGGGTAACATTTTTCCTGAGGAAAAAGGCAAATTTTGGCCAGCCAGGTGGAACTTCTTGTGCAAATCAGTAACAAGTCTGTATTTGTTGCATATGTGCTGGGGTAGAGTCAGACAGAGGCTTGGAACATGGAGGCAATGCTTCCCCAATATTTCAACCAACTGCACATATACCCAAAGCAGATGAACCTTTGTTTCTGCTTCAGGTTTCCCACTGCAAATGGAAGAATTAAGGTGGGACACTAAAACTGGAGAATTCACTGATGCCACCACTGGCAACTGAGGTTACTGATAACTGGTAACCCCTTCCTGCTCTGTCCTCACCATGCTACAAAGAAGCCAAGCCCCAGGTCTGAGTTCCAGAGAGAAGCTTGGGTAGTATACAGTGGAGAAGAGTGCAGGAGCATCCAAGCAGAGAGAAATCACATTACTGCAGCGCTAAGCCACGCACCTCAGCACTCTTGCTGGTGCCAGGATCCCTTCCCAGTGCTCCCTCACTTTGAGGAAAATGTGAAAAGTGGCTTAATTTGCTTCAGGCCTGTTATCATTTATGACAGAACTGATCAGAAACAGAGCCCATTAACAACCCCAATATTTAATGCATGCATTCACTTACGAGTAGAGGGTTCCCTGTCTATATGATTAATGTCATCTCAACATATTCCATTAACAAAAAATATGAAGCACTTTGATTTTTTTCCCCCTGTGTGACTGACAACATAAACACACTGTCAAAAGCACTGAACAGATGGTAAGGCAGTTAGGAAAGTCTGCTACATTTAAAGAAGTCACTGGCCTTCAGCAAGTATTTAAATCACCATGGGAAGTAATTGAAAGAAGGCTGTCCTTCATTTCCAGAGTAAGATGGAGTGAAACAGAGTCACTCTTTGCATCTTTCATATAAGAGTGATTCTGCACTCCCATGATAGTCCCTAACTGTAAACCAGTCTCTTATCTGACGTTGATGGTCTATCAGTAGAGAAAGGCACAAGGAACAGAGGATGGATATCTGTTGTGAGACAGCAGCAGGCAGGGACACTTGTCACAGTGTCAACGTATGCTTTTGGATCATGTACAGTCACCTTCTCCACCCTTCTTTGCTGGGAAGCATGCTCAGCTTGCATCTCCCGTTTGTCTACACAGGAAGCCTTAAATGCTCATCTGACAGTATCCTTGGGGCTGGCTATCATGGTGATCAAAATACTCTTTCTGATAGTTTCCTAAAGATCATTATCAGTCTCACCCTCCCTGGTGTCTTGTTACACTTTTGGGTCTTTCAACAGCTTGAGTAATGAGTGTTGATCAACATGAACTTCACTCCCACAACACAAATTAATTATTTCTGCAGAGACCTCATACCATGAAGACAAATCTGCAGGGGATTTTGTCTTCCATTCTGTTACCTGAGAGAGTTTCAGTTCATGTTGCTCTCCTCGACTTCCTATGGCATGGAATGCCTTGTACAGCCTCTTTCTCTAGCAGCTGATATAGCTTGCACTGTAACTAGGGCTAAAGGCTGATAGGGTTTGCTAAAGACTGGAAGGGAATAAACTACTGTGAGAAACCTGAAAGATCTCTTTCTCCTCTTCTGTTTTTTACCATGTAAACTGAACTATCCTCGTTCCTCAAGATTCATCATCATTTTACGAACCCATGGATCCAGAAGTCAGTTTGCTCAGTTTCTTCTGAATTATACCCCTGAATGTCTGCATTTTTAATGCTGCTATTCTAGGATGAGACTTATTTTGAATCTGCACTTTAATAATTGATTCAGTAATGGGTATAAAATCCCTCCTGATGAAGGCTACTATGTGACGTAAGAATTGCTGTGGCAATGGTTTATAATCAAAACAATCAATTAATAAATTCAAATTAAATATTCCAGTAAAAGTTTCTGTGCCAGAGAAAGGCAGTACATCATAGCTATAGAAAGTCTGATCCTTACCACAAGAGTCTCAACTTGAGATAGGACTTAGTAAAAAGCTCTTCAGTCTGGTTATGAATACAAACTAAACAGGGCTGCTGAGGTCATTAGGGTATGTTGAAAGAGAAACACTAACCTAACAGATGACATCACTACTTCTGCAGGTGACATTTATTGTTACCAGCTTGTTACACCCAGTTCTGAATCCACACCTGAGAAAGGATGCGGACACAATATTTTACAGAACAGAATCACACGGTTATTCTGGGTCTGAAAAAATCCCCTCACTATGGTAGAGTTAAACAATCTGTTTCACTAATCGTGAAGGCAACTGGGGAGACAAGAGATGACTAGATTACTCTATAATTACCTGTCCAAGGAAAAAATAGCAGTTGCTAAAGAAGTCTTTAATTCAGAAGAGAAATGAAGAACAAGAATTAGTAGTTTGGAGCTGAATTAAAACTTGGCATATCATTTAACTGGGAGGGGAAAGGGAGGTGGTTTATTTGGAGTAATCTGCCTGTAGAAACAATAAACTCTCTCATGCCTTGTTTTCTACAAATAAGGCCTGGGCATCTCTCTAGAAAACACATTTTCACTGAGCAGTGTTAACAGATTTTATTTATAATGGTGATTGGGAGAAAAACTGCACCTAATATTCATTAACTACACAGGCAGTCAAATCAGATAACTCTAATGGTCTGGCCTAAATTCAGAGAATTCAGAACTAAGAACTGCTTGGTACAGACCAAGGCTATGTGCAACGTTTTAATTCCATGGTAGTACAGTGACCTTTTGAACAAATTACATTTGACCTCTGCATCATAGCTGTGGATAATCCTCTTGGGAAAAAATGTTTTAAAAGGCATTCATTGAAAGTTTGGGTGCCAGTATATTGATTGACTTACTGGTAGTTCAACAGGCTGAGACAAACCTTATGAAGTCATCTAGAACAGCCAACATTTATACGTTCTCTTTTCTTCTTTCCAGGTGAAAAAAAAATAGTCTGAAATGCCACAAGGTCAGCAGGTTCTGCTGTAACAGTCTTCATGGGGCTCTGGCACACTGGGCTGCAGTTATTGCTTGATCCAAACTGAACCTATAATGATGGTAGTTAATATTCTTTTTATCTGCTGCTAATAAGGCAAATCTCTTGTAGAAAATTGCTTTTCTATTTTGTCTTATTTTCTTTGAGCTGAGGAAAACCAATACTAAATAAACAGCAATTTAATTGGCATCTATCCAGACCATATTCTTTTGGCTGCCTACTTTTCTTAGCCAGATTTTTGGCTGTATATACTCACAGTGGCCTTCCACAGTGGAGCAACATGACATCTTGGATTTATCTCATGTAGGAAAAGATGAAGAAAGTGAATAGTCGTCTTGATACTCTTGAAGTAAAATCACCATGTTAGCTTGGCCCATGTTTTGTTGCCTTCCACAGACATCCCTCTTTGTCAACATTTTAATATTTTTGGAGAAGCCACATTAAATATGCCTACCTTGACCACCGAATACTTTCTTTACATCCTCTGGTATTTCTTGAATGCTCATCCCAAGATATGTGTGCATGTTTGATCTCTGAAACCCTCAAAGCATTATTCGTGACCTGCTACTTTCCAAGGCATATGGGAGAAAAAAAAATGACCGATTTCACTGATTTTCCTTCCTAGTCCATTCAAAGCATTTTGAATTTTAAAGAGGAGTTGTTTTCTTCAGCAATTTAGATTTTTTCTGGTTGTCTTCCAAAAACTAGGCGATGTTGGATAATCATTCATCTTCCAAGCACACCAGTGCATGGTCAGACTGTGACCTGTCTCCCTGGAATAACTTGCAAGGTGCATTTTACTATTTTATTCAGCAGATGTGACACTGAGACACCTTCTATTTGCTCTTGCTTATGTACTGTGGTACATAGATAAAACTAAGCAGCCAAACCAGTTCAAGCTATTCATAGCAGTCACACATAGATTTGTGGACTAGTAAACACCCACCTGTTATTTCAGGAGTTCTGGAGCTAGGAACACAAGAAAAGCAGGTTGTTATCTCTGAAACTCCGATAGCTTACAGCCAGTCAACATACTCCTAGACATCTGAGTCTTTTTGCCACTGTCTGAACTTGTGATCCAGAGACGGACAAGATGATGTTTGCTGATTTCTGTGTGATATCCAACCTGTCAATATAAAAGTTGTTTGAAAATACAGTACATTTATGCACCCTAGAAATGTGCTCAACTCACGCATCATCTTTTATTAACACTATTAACCCAAACCAGCCGTTACATTTTCTTTCAGCCAAATGCTGTAGATCTTTGCATTCTTCTAAACAGACTGTACCCATTTTTTTTGCAAAGTTCTTGTAATTATCATCATCTCTTTTGTTGTTGCTCTGGTACTTTAGATTGCTGGAGGAGCATGTTTCAAAAGCAATGCAGCCACGGTAAAATCAGTGTAGTTGATTTGTGAGATTTTGGCCTTGGAAGGCATTGAGCAGGGCGGAAAACACCACAGAGGTCTGCAGTCTCAGGTTTGAAAAATAAGAGCAGTCAGTTGTGCTAGTAAAGAATTCAGTGCCATGCTTTAAAAGGTAAAAATCAAAGAATTCTGTGTGCCATATAAAGTTGAAAGGCAAACAGAGTCCAAAAGGGTTGGGTGACCAGTTTTGAAACACTGCTTGGATAAGATGGATGGATTGGAACTTGCCATACTTGGTTTGAGGCCAGGAATAATCTTTTCAAAGCTAGAAGTGCTTTTGATCTCTGCCTACTCCTCCTCATCACTGTGAATCTCCAGGGATACAACCCTACCATGCAATACAAGGGAAAGAAAATGTGCTTCAGAAGAGGGAGAGGAAAAAGGAGGAGGAAGCCAGTGAAATAGTATCTGAGAACAACACTGCTGCCTGTAATGACACTGACCTGCTGATGCCAGTGGAAGAGTTTTGTAATATTTTTCCAGGTCTGCTCTTGTTTTTGATACTAGTCTGTGGAGCTGGCTCCATGACTCTGTACCACCCCCCGCGTGTTTCCAGCGGTATTGAAAATGGTTCCTATGGATCTGTAACCTGCAAGTAGATCCAAAATGTTTTAAAGGCCAAAAATCCCATCAGGCATAATTGAGCCAAATTAGTCTGACATCAGTGGGAGTAGATACGTTGAGGAGCAGGGATCTCCGCATCACTATGGCTATCCCAGCCGGGAGGCTGCTGTGTTGGAGGTGGAATGCAATGGGTTTGTAGTATGCAGCAAACCCAGGAAACAATTTAGGGAGAAATGAAGGGGAATCAAACGAGTACAATATAGTGCTTGAGTATCATTTATAGTGCATGGTATCATTTGCAATGGAATTCACACAGCTTAGCTGGAATGACATCTCAACTCTAGTTTTCAGAAAAATAAGTGTCTTGTCTTTCAAGGACCACCAGACCTTTCAGCAACACAGTGCCTCTGAAACCACCTTCACATTATTTTTGGTTCAGACTTAACTTGGAGAGAAGGTGTGTCCATGGAATTACTGAGGCTGCATCTCTAAAGCAGACCTCTCCCTGGAGGTCAGTCATTGCAGCTTGTAAACGTTAGGAAATTAGAAGGTCCTGCTGGGATCATACAGTCATTTCTGGATGTCTCTCTTCTTCTCTACAACTTATATGCCACTAAGACTGAGACAGAATCACCACCTCCTGTTGGGTGGCATGTCTTATGATGCGTGGGGGATTTTAACAGACTTTTTCTATGAGTAATATAATCTCCTGGGACTGTGGACACAGGCTTAAGCCACGGAATAAATGTGGGTTTTTGGGCTTACAGTTGTCCTGAGCAACATTCTCCACTCAAAACCACACCCTGCACTTGCTGGCGGGAGAGTATAAACAGTCAGTTGGAAACTTCCTCTGGTTTCTTCCTATCCAATACAGAAATCAACAGTATGGAGGTATCAAATGGCACCTCCAACTGTGACCACCTCACAGCCTATTTGCAAAAGTCACCATGGTTGTGGCTCCAAACAAGCCTGCACACTGCTGGCATCCCTGAAGCCCTGCCACAGAGATGGGTCCTTGAGCGCTGTGTGGCTGGGCAAACCCAAAAGAGGCACAGATCCTACATGCCAGCAGAGATAGATCTCTTTCTGCTGAGTGACTGAAAGGCCACCCATGACCCACTCAGACCCACACATTCATATCAGCTCCTCCGCAAGCTTGTTCTCTTTTCTACATCACCCCACCTCACATGTACGCTTACTTGCATCGCATAAGTTTTGGAGTGCCCAAGACAAATGTGTATTCCTCAGTGTTCCCCTTCGCTTCTCCTCTGCACACAGTCAGCCTCACAGCTCCTGTCAAGTCATCTTCACCTGCTGTTTGTCAGAACATTATTAATTTTCCAGAAATGGCATTGCTGAGTGTTTGTCATCCTTTTATGCACAGAAAAAAAACATAATCTTTTCTGAAAAAGAAATTAATAAAGAATCAATTTGTGCAAAGGGAAAGAAGGAGGAATGAGAGAAAGAAAATAAGATGAAAGAAACCTTGTCTTTGCCCTCAAAGGCTTTTCTTTTAAAGCTTTTATTAGTTTGCTGACAATGTTAATTTACTGGCATCTCCATCAACACCCTATCCGCTCCACAGATCCCTTAGCCTACTATTAAAGCCAAACTGAATTCCAGGGAAAACTCATAAGATGCACAGAAAAGTAGATTTCACCTTGTCAGACCTTATACTGATTACTGGTAGTGTAAAACAAATTGTGAAAGAACAACCTTCCCTCTCACTCTTCTTGTCAAAACCCACACCTTCCTGTCCACCTCCCCATCCCCACTCTCACCTTAAAAATAAATGCAATAAAAAGGAAAATAAAATAACTCCCTTTCTAACCACTCTAGAGAAATGAAAGCTTTGAAAGCAAAACAATTCTATAAAATGATGCAACTGCAATTCAAAATACACTGGTCACACAGAATAAGTTGAGTTACAATATTTGGAAAAACCACTGCATATGTTCCAACCAAAGGTCTGGTAAAGGGCAGCCACAAATTGTCTGATCACAAAGAAGGAATTTCCCCCTCACTGGTTTGTGGCAAATGTACGTGAGGCTAAGAGTGGCATTCAAATGAGACAAGCAGATCGCAGCTTCCCCTTAGTGAGTGATCCCTTCTCAGTCTCCAGATTCAGCAGCAGTAAAAAGGGAAAAAAGAGAGCGAAGGAAACAGTACCATACCTCAGCTGAGACAAGAGTCAACATAGATTACAAGATGCTTAGGACCAGCACTGAGTAGGAGGCAATCCCTAACAGATGGTTTTAAGTATCCTGATTATGTGTGATAGGAACATGATGCTCAGACATTAGTGTGAAGAAGTTTCTCATTCCCTGCAGCTCTGAAGAACAAACTCAGACGGAGAATTCACAGTGCAAGGCCCCTTTTGTGTGTGCTCAGATACAGAAGGCACTGTGTATCTTCAATCCCTGCTAACTGCACTGTGTCAAGGGGAGCTCAGCAGCAAACAGGAGATCCTGAGGTTCTTGATGAAATCCTTGGTCCTGACAACACTCATTGTCTTTCGGGTTCTATCACCATGGGGAAATGAGTAAGAGAAGTCATCATGCTGTTTTACACATCTGTGTGCAACCCCAAAAAGCCTTCTCCTAGAGCTTGTGTAGGATCAACCTATAAAGTAGGAATTAAATCCAGTGAAACAAAAGCTGACGAGAAGCGTCATATGCATCACATTTGGAATCCTTCACTGTTTTGACTGCTAAATGGGAGGTGCTGTGATTAATCTGTGATTATGTGACTCACCATAATTATGTCTTGTTGAAATTGAATTTATTGAAGCATGAATCATTCTACCCAAAGTGGAACCTAATTGCTCCATTGCTGTGGTAGCCACTTAGGATTTAGAGGACAGGTCAATATGTTGAATGAAGCCTTCACCTCAATTTAAGCAATGAAAAAATTCCGTCTTGCGACTTGCAGAAGGGTAAAACTTGTCTCTGAAATACGAAGAGCAGGACCCATCCTGTGAAGTTCTGTTTGAAGTGCTGGGAAATGTTCAGCCAGCCTGATGGTGAAAAGCTTCCTTAGGCTGACAAGGTATGTTAATGATTGATTTGGGTCTGTGAGGCTGCTGTCAGTATTTGAATGTTATATCACTCAAGCCACAGACCTCCCACTACTTCACTGTTATTTCTGGGCCCATGCTCACTGGGGCTGGTGAGTACCCACAATAAATCTGTAATTTCATCAGTAAGAATAGACTAGAGAAATACAGCAAAAAGGAGACTGGCACTCCTGCTTTGGATGACACACGCAGGAAGCTGGAGTATGTGGTGTGTCTGTGGGGTGTCTCTCAACCAACAGCCCTGCATAATAGAAAACTAAGGTCAGCTTGTGGTTTTTTTGCCCCCTTTTTAAAGAAGATATCCATATTTTGTATTCAGTTGTTTGGATTTTTGGATGGAAAAGATTTTTTTTTTTCAAATGGGAATTTTTATGGGTAGGCTTTTTGTTTCATTCTTTACCAAAAAGCCACATTTAATGAAATAGTCTTTGTATTCAGTTTAGGAGGGAAAAAAAAAATTTACATTTTCTCCTCTGATGCAAAATGTACATTCTTCCTAACCAGACTTTAGTATAATTATGGCTAGCATACATGAAGGGGCATAAACAATGGCTCTCCAGGGTAAGGAGTTTTTTACAGTTGTTAAGTTTCCTCCTCTATTTTTATTTGCCGACTGCTGCTGTTGTCTGTAACACAGCAGTAGCAAAAGCCCACAATAGCAGTTAAAAGTTGAAATGAGGATGATAATTGCCATTAAAAACAAAACCAAAGCTAGGCAATACTTTTCAGTCCATAATGTCCAATCAGGCAGAAGAATTATGCAGGGCAAAAAGGGGGAAATTTACTCTTTGATTTCCCACTTAATGCCCACTCAGAGATCCATCACTAAGTTCTGGAATGAGAAAAACAATCCTGCCTCTTATCACTCAGCCCCAGTGCTCTGTGTTGGTACCATTGTTTCCACTCAAACTATATTTAACCAATGGGAAAGTGATGCAGGAGCCCCATCTGGTACATCAGAGGATGCCTCTTTGTTGCGATCACATCTGGTTTATGTTCACACTGAATCTTGGAAAGGAGACGTGGAGCCAGGGTATTTGCTTGGCTATTACAAATTTGTTACTTATTTCTAGGAATGGACCCTTGAAAGCAAGTATTCAGTGCAAAATAGCTGGGTTTTATGGACATTGAGAAGGAAATAAATACTGGGTTTTTTCAAGAGAGACTATACGAATGTGTCTGTCATATGTGATGAAATAGTTATCAAAATGGTCTCCTCTTCAAGAGAAGAGACTGGGTAAGATAGTGTCAGTCATTCTTTTCTAAATCTGCCTCTCCAGAGAAGGCTTTCACTGATCCTGTCAGACAACTGTCCCCTTTTCAGTCTGGTACTACAAACACTGGTTCTTGTGTTGGTCGCACATGAGCCTTCTAATTTTTTTGAAGACTTGACCTATTAACACCCATGGCAGCCATTTTATTCTCTGACTTCCTACAGTCTGCTGCAGAAAAGTTCCCTCTTCATTGTGGTTTCTTGCAGACACTTCATTTTTGTTTGTTCCTGTTTTTTTGAGAATGGAGAAATAGAGAAACAATTTGTTTTTTCATTGCCAAAAACAGGGTTTCAGGGTAAAAGTAAATGGCAGTAGTCATTCTTTATGCATGCAAAGCTGACAAGAAGAAACCTTTTGCCAAGAACTCAAATTGGATTCAAACCATTATCAACAACAGTTTTCTGAGGTCCACCCATTCATGGTACAAAAGATTTTTGAAACTAATCTCAAGCATGATGCTAGATCAGTCCTGTTCCCATCTTCATGTGTTCAAATCTGGTGTGACATTGCTGAATGCTTTACATTTCAAGGAAGACAGGCAAACAACCTTGCTCTAGGACAACACACAGGTTTTCCTCTGGGGCTTCGAAACTAGTCCCTTCACTCCCCTCTGCACAATGGCACACAGTCCCTGCGTGAATGGACAGCTGAGACTTGCACTCAGGCAAGTCTTCTGCTGGCCACTTGCCCAACATAGAATGATACTAACAGACAAACCAGCAGCCAAACTCCTCCCTCCACTACCACATCACACACCAGACATTCAAAGTGCCAGACAACCAGAGGGAGGAACAAGTCAATGCACCCACCCATCACAGCAGACGTGAAGAAGGGAGCAAGCCAGGCCATGAGCCAAGCCATGGGAGATGGTGGCAGCCAGGCCATGAGCCCAGATATATAGCAGGAATTCAGAGACAGCTTCATGTTCTGGCCACCCTGACATCCTGGGAACTCCACTTGCTATGAAAAGTCAGAGAGCCTTGCTTCCAGAACCCCCCCCCAGCATATACACTCTATAAACAGACCACCCAACCCCCTGCAAGCAGAATCAGCTCTTATAGAGGTGGCTTCTTGCCCCACCTCCAAGTTAATGTGGAAGGCAGGGGCATCTGGTGCTGATCTCCTAATTGGTTCCTACCGAAGGCTGGCCAGACCCTGGATGAAAAGCAATCAGGAAGGTCTTTCTTGCCTGTGCCTCGTAGGACACATCCATATCCATGTGGACATCATCCATATGCCAGCTGTCATTCAGGGCTGGGGGTTTAACCCCAGCACTTCAGCAAGCAACAGAAATAAACCTCCAAGGCTGGGAGGAACACATGTTGTTCAGCTTAGAACAACACTTGATTTTCTTTCTGGTTCTCTGCATCTGCCAAGGGGAGTTTAGAGGTGCAGAGAGAGATGAATGCACATGCGTATGGATACACAGGGAGTACAAGTGCTGGCAGCACTGAAGGCCACAGAGTCAGAGGCCTTGTTGAACTTCATGAGGTTGGCATGGGCCCACCACTTAAGCATGTCAAGGTCCCTCTGGATGGCCTCCCTTCCCTCCAGTGTGTCAACCACACACCTTGGTGTCTTCTGCAAACTTGCTGAGGGAGCACTTGATTCCACTGTCCATGTCACCAAAAAAGATGTTAAACAGGATCAGTCCCAGTACTGATCCCTGAGGAACACCGCTCGTCACTGGTCTCCACTTGGACATCAAACTGCTGACAGCAACTCAGAACACAATGATCCATGTCTTTCCAATTTAGAGAGTTCCATAGATGATATGAGTTGCTCTTCCCTTCTTCACAATGCTCTAATTCCACTGTAAAAGGCCACCAAATTTGTCAGGCATGATTTGCCCTTTTTAAAGCCATGTTGGTCACCATCAATCACCTCCTTATTTTCCATGTGCCTTAGCAGCGCCTTCAGGAGGAAGTGATCCATGATCTTGCCAGACACAGAGGTGAGATTTACTTGTAGTTTCCTGGGTCTTCTTTTTTTCCTTTGTTGAACATGGGTGTTATGTTTCTCCTTCTCTAGTCATTGGGAACTTGAGCAGACTGCCATGACTTTTCAAATATGATGGAAAAGAGCTTAGCAACTTCATCCACCAGTTCCCATGGATGGATCTTGTCAGGTCCCATGGAGATGTACACCTTCAAGTTCTTTAAATGGTCTCAAACCTGACTTCACTTACAGTGGGTGGATCTTCCATCTCCCAGTCCCTGCCTTTGCGTTCTGTAAAGTGACCTTGCCAGTGAAGACTGAAGCAAAGAACTTGTTGAGTACTGCAGCCTTATCCATATCACTCCTGAGTAGGTCTCTTGTTTCCTTCCAGTGATGGCCAACATCTTCCCTTAACTTCATTTTATCACTGACATACTTGTAGAAGTTTTGCTTGTTACTCTTGATGTCCCTGTCAAGATTTAATTCTGTATGAGCTTTAGCTTTCCTAACCTGATCCCTGGCTGCTTGGACAACTTTTTATCTTCTATTTTTCTGTATTTGCTGAGAAACACATAACCAAACTTTTTTATGAGCGTTTTGGTGATTTTATCTGTTTTCCTTTCTTCTTTTCTACTACAACAGTTTTTAAAAAGCATTTCTAAAAAGTCATTAGAAAAATTCCCTCAAGAAGACCTTTAAAGACAATAAAAACAAGAAATTTTATGTTGTCTTCAACCCCCTACCATTATTTATCTGATAGTTACTACCCTCTTCTCCACCACCCCTGCAGATGTCTCCACCAAATCAAAACTTTTACTCCAGAGTGGCTTTCCCAGGAAATGGTGTTTAATGTGATCTTGTTGTTTATGTGTCAACCCATACAACTTCCCAGCTAACAGCTTTGTAACTGACAGTAAGGAGAAAATGCCTAAAATTATTGTGACTATCATACTTCATCAAAATAAGCAAGTGGAGAAAGCAGAGTGATTTTCTTATTCGGGGTTCACACCTTTTATTGAACACTAGAGAATCCACACAAGTGAGAGCCTTTGGATTGAACTTTTATTTCTTCCCGTGCTTATGGAATCACTTTGTCTGTGGATTCTCACTGCTCCCCCTAATTACAGCCCCCTCCCCTGGGCTGTATCACTTTTTCAGCAAGTGTGAAATATTGCCTTGGAACCTATGGCCTCACGATTCACCTTGGGTCTGGCCTGGAGGATTGTGCAATTTCTGCGGTCTGCTCCAGTGCAAACAGGAAAAAGAATCTGAGCCTCAGTTTTTACAGTGTGCAGCTTGCGTGCAGGAAACGGACCTGCTCGGCAGCACTTCTGGGACATTTATAGCTCTGCACTTTCGCCAGTGAAGCCGGGGCCATTAGCTCTGCTGGCAGAGGGCTCAGAACTGTCAGCGTTCATGAGGCCTCTGATGGCTTGTCATCCTGATGGAGGTGGGCTGGAAAAGGCCTGGAGAAGTTCTCAGGCATTGCCTGGGGAAGAAGGGAAGGTTTCTTCCTCTTCCAGAGAGCTGATGTGAACAAGTGCAACGCTCCCACTAACCCAACCCCTAAAAGCACTGGCTCCAAGTGACAAGCCAAAGCCATTCACTTGTTTTCAATAGCAATCCACAGTTAAGTGGTAATGGCACAGCCAGCTGCAGTACAGTTGAGACCATATGTGAATCCATCTCTGCCTAAGAGACCCACTTTCCTCACTCTCCTGCTACAATTTCCACCCAACTCAGATGCTCTTTGCTACTTTGGTCTTGGCACTTTCTGGGGATGATATTTCTCTCTCTGGAATACAGACAGAGCCTTGGGACACTGGGTTGAAATCAGACTTTTTGTTAATTCATCTCATTTATTTTCAAATGGGGTGGGGCCCCATCCTTAATGCAGTTTTGTTTCTCCAGTCATTAATACTGCACAAATTAATCCTACAGCTTACTAGTGAGTAGTTTATGTCAGCTAAAACAGACAAGCTCTGAAATATCTTTCTCCTACACTCTTGTTGCTGTCTAAATCCATCAAGGAATAATTTCTTTTTCTGAATGAATTTTAATCTCTATTGACATGTTTTCTTCTCAGTTTACTTTACTCAAAGGAGGAAATGGACTAGTCCTTGCTATACACTGAAGGCAAGGAATTTGCGTTCTCTCCTCTAATCTTTCACACCATGAAGACAGATGTGGAGATGTGACGCTGGCATTTTGGTATTCCCCCTTCTAGCTTTTTAGACTCCATGC
>NW_008622326.1:123220-140254 GCF_000691845.1 Merops nubicus | reverse complement strand
CTGAACCGGATCACTCCTTCCAGGTAAATCACTTTCTCCCTCTCTAAATCTTGTTTTCTCTACCTTTTATAAACTTGAGGTTCCTGGGTGAGAAGAAAGACCCAAAGAAGACAATATTAGTAGCACCACAAAGGCTACCACTAGGTATACACTTAAATTCAGGAGATCCTTAACCTTACCTTGGTTAAGGCAACCTTTGTGGTTTGCAATTTCCACCTATGTGTTCTTTTGACCCTTGGGCAACACTGGGACATCCATATGTATTGGAAGAGAAAATTGCCTTCTGCTTGTCTCAACCGTGTAATTAGATCCTGAGGAGCAGAGTGGGCCACCACACAGATTTATGGAAAGTGAGTGCTCCTATGCACAGCAGCAGATGTGTTCCTGCCTGAGGGCAGGACCTGAAGTCTAGGCATCACCACTCCAGGAAGACCCACAGGAAAACATGAAATTGATGGAAGTGTCAAGCTATGTCAAGATTGTGCAATTAATTAGAATTAGAGCAAGTGTTAGAAAAGCAGGGAGCTCTGCTGAAGGCAAATAAAGGGGCAAGGTTTAGTGTGTGGCTGGCTTGGCTGTGATGTGCTTCATATCACTGAACAAATGTCTTCTCTAAATCACAGTGTTGACTCAAGGAATGAACTCAACAAATCTTCCCTGCTTCCCGCCTCCCACCCCAATTTATGTGTTGAATGACCAGAAGCAACAGTAGCTGTGCATTTACTAGCACAAGGTATGAAATGCCACAGTGAAAGCTTACCTGGGGTTATTCAGTGGGATACATTAATATCAAAACTTTCTGTGGAAAAATGTTGGTTTAGAGATAGGGAGAAAATCAGACTAGGTTTCAGCTGCTTCAGCTCCAGCCCAAACATTTCTTTCCTTATTATATGGTCTCAAAGTGCTTTATTTCTAAAACTGTGTCACAAAACAGGAATTCACATTTATTCATGGTATGTTTCTTTATGGTACTTTGCAGAAGATCAGCTGCCCATGTTCCCTATTAGGGGTGCAGATTTCCTAGAAAAATACATATCCCACAAAGCAAGCACATAGTGCTTTTTGGGGCACATGATGCCACTCCTTTTTGGGTAGTTTCATGGGAGATGTAGTCAGTCTGGCTACAACCCCACAGAAGAAAATGCAGGCTGGGACAACAACTCCCAGAAGGCAACACAATGATGAAGCATGCAGCTAAAGTGCTGAAATTGCCTCAGGGGAAGGGGTGCTCTGCAGACTGTCTCAGGGGTGAAATACTTCCACTATTTGCATTGTAAATGTCAAAGCAAGATGTTTGGACATTTACTATTAGTAAAATAAAAAAAAAAGATTTTGATGTTTTCTGCAGACTAGAAATTATGGATGTTTTTATTCCTCATTTACTTTAACCTCATGTTTTGGAATTTAAAGCAAATTTTTAAATGTCAGATTTTCCCATGGGATGGACATTCAGATTTTTTTCTCAGCCATAGTTGTGATGCTTGGAATTACCTTTGACAGTCAATGGGACCTACAGTCCAAACAGTGAAACACTCTGCAGGCCCAGACAGAGGAGAATTTCTTCCCTTTGTTCTGTATTTTGAAACATTGGGCTTTTTTAATTCTTCTCCTCCATTACCCGATACAGTTTTGCAAAGTAGGCAATTCCATCTAAGAGCTTTGAGCTTTTTTCTTTACTACAAAGTAAGTCTCTTGTTGTTTAACCCTACCTAAATCATAAGTGTAAATTCCTCATGGAAATAAAAAGAGCTTAGTGCCCCAGTTGGGACCAGTTGATGATATTTCTTCTACAGTTCAGGCCACTCCATGGCCATCCCCTGGTTAGCCAACAAAGATCTGTATTCTGAAGATTGCTGGTATTTTTCCTGGATATCTCACATCCTACCCCAAAAAAAGATAAGGACATGACCTCCAGCATCTATGCTGTCATCAGAAAGTGCATTACTCTTGGGAAAAAACAAAAAGCAATGAAATTCTACTAACCCTTGCACAGTAACCAAGACATGAGAGAGACACTTCATCCAAAGAGTCTGCTAATATAGTCAGATGTCAAGTTCCTGTTAAAGAAGATTTGGATTTGATATCAGAGGCCCAAAGGAACTTCCACCTGACCAAACTTTGCCCTTTTAAAGAAGACGAGGGTAGATGGAGGGAATAGAGCATGATGCTGAGACAATTTTAAAGAGGGGCTATGAATAAAAAGTGGGAAGTACGTTCTCCTGTGCCAGCAAACTGAGGTACTAAGCTGATTGCCTTTGGATTTGGCAGTGTGAGGAAGCCATGTCTGAGCCTTATGGTCCAGACCTGTGAAGGACCATTTAAGCTCATTCACATGCCCTTGCAAATAGGCTGTTCTTCCACTTGATGATAGCGTTAGCATTGAACGTGAAATAAGACAGGCTACTCACACCCACAATAAAAGCTCTTGATCCTGAGGAATGGTCTGTCTGACAGTGCTGACCAGTAGCAGCTGCTCTAGTGTAAGTGCAAGAAACCCCATGAGCAAAAGCCATAGGGTATGAGGAAGCTTTTGATAGTCAGAATGGTTAGCATCCTACAGCTGTAGGATGTATCTCATTTTTGGTTTAGGATTCACTGTTGCAATCCCAAATGCTCAAACTCTTACTGAATGTGACACAACCTTGGCTGACAATCTTATCTCCGTGCCAGTGAGCTATACAGAGCTATGTTCTGCAGAATATATATCCTAAATAGACACCATAAATAAATGTGGCAAGGTATATATATATCCTAAAGAAGAAGTGACTAAAGGTAATGCAGGTCTGATGGCATGCCAAAGAGCAAGCAGGAAGTCATCAGAAAGGGTGCATAGAGACAAAAGAGTTGCCACCATCTTCCCTTAGAGAAGAACAGTGGCTGCAGACAAGAATCTGACGTGACCTTGCTGAGTATTTGACAGTTTTATAGTGTTGGCTCCAGAGCACATTCCTTACAGAGTGTAAGCAGGAAAGGATGTTTTTTGACTTCAGAAGACTGTCAGGGGCTCTCAGAACAGCTTTGCCTACAAAGGGGCGTGCATCATTCATTTGAATTAACCGGCGGGGGGAATTTAAAGATGGAGTTTAAACTATATCAAATTCCTAGTTAGACTATCTCATTTCAAATTAATGTAGCTTCAGTCTGATTTACCTTAATTCACTTTGGAAGTGAAGTTGATGACTTAAATCTTAGAAAAAAAGTTTCTGTAAGGTGGTATTTTAATGACCTTAGAGACAAATGGACTTGTCCAAATTGAGTTAAATAAGCTGCTTGAAAAAAAAAAATTAATATTCCTCTTTTTTTCTTGATGTTTCTTTGCAAATAAATCTGTGCAGATAATGGTTTTCTCATCCTGTGAAGCTTTCTGAGACTTCAGATTTTTTTCATGTCCCACCACAGGATAAACCCAAACTCTTTTGTAGTGGTTTTGGTTCATTTAGCTGGGATTTTGGGGGTTTTTGCTCTCTCTTCTCTTCCTTGCCCTGAACAAACAAACAACTATCTCTCTCTGGAAAAAAAGTCAGCTGACTAAAATGGCAAAGAAATCAGCTGGGGAGGGAGCTGTTACTCCCATGAAGTCAACACAGGCTTAAGACAATATTTCAACTTTTTATGATTATGAATTAGGTGGTAAGACCCCAAAATGTCATCCTCCTATCCTGAGGTCTGGTCATTATTCCAAGACATATATCCTTCATAATAGCAGCTGTTCTGAGATGAAAGCATCTACATTTGATCAGAAATTCCACCATCAAACCCACCTTTATCGAACGTTTCCGTTTGTTTGCGTTTACGATGATGCTTCCTTGTAAAAAGATGTGTGGGGCGAAGGCTGAAGTAGTAACATTTTGTAATGACACAATCACTCAACAATCCTGCCTATCTACAAGCTACTGTTGCCTGGTCTTTGACCTTTGTACGATGATACTGTCTCAAGGGCTGTGCTTACATGTCTGCTTTTTTTTGTCCCCTCTTGTTGCACAACCTAAACAATTCAACTCTCTGGAAGGTTAAGACATTACGATATCCAAGGGGTGCTAGTGTCACACTCTCCAACTGACCTGGACCTAAAGGAAAAATGTAACAAAAGTCCAGAGAAAGCCAAGACAAGGAACTACGTAATATTGAATGACTCTAGACAAAGGTCATCTTAATCCTTAGGCTTGTTTAAGATTGTTAGGCATAGGACTTGAAGAATATAATTCCTAAATCACCACTGATTTCTGCAGGACTGATGCACCCAAAAGCCTTTGAGGAATTTATTTCTGATAGCAGGGTTACTCCTGTCAAGGCCCATGTAGCCAGAATAACTTAATACCAAGGCTTTACTATGCAGTTTAGGCCATAAATGAAGATAAGTAATATAGAATCCAATAATCAAACTTATTTTGCTAACTAAAGTGATGAAGGAAAATAGTATGTGAGAATTTTAACTCAAAACTTGAATCTGAGAGTAACTGCAGCAAAAAGATCATATCCAATAAAATTCATGGCAACTTATGCCAAGTTGTTGATGTAGACTGGAGAATGAGGTTGTAGTAACTCCGCTTCTCTTCACAGTGTGTATAAGGAAGTGAAGGTTTAAGCGTGCATGTCTAAGAAGTGATTTCTCAATTAAGATGACCAAGGAGACCAGGTTGCCAAAGCCACTTGGCTTGCCAATTGCCTGAGGTCAGATGAGAATAGACAGCAGGATAGCTCCTTGGGTTTGTAATTTTGGGTTATTTGGATTGTTATCTTGAGGAAGGAGTGTTACGGCAGCCTCACTGCTTTGAACTGGTGGGTCTTTGTCAACAGGACTGAGAAATAACTAATCACTGCTCTGCAACTAGTTTAGAGATAGAGCATGGTACCACTAAAGGAATTCAGAAAGAAATTTGATTGATACTTGCATGTTTTGGAGAAGGTAACAATGCCTTATATCCAGCAACATCCCAAGAGTGCCGATCAGAGCTCTGACTTTTCATGAGGAGGAGGCGTTTGTAGAACAACGTGAATTTAAGAAGGCGCCTTAATGCTGTTGCTCAGAGCAAGTCTAGCTGCAGCTCCTGCAGGGAGTAACACCTGTGTGCCGTATCTTTACATAACACCCCCTGGTACTCTGGGATAAAGTTCCTTCCACATCCTAAACTTCAGGAATATGAGTCCAAAAAAGATGTAAGACAACTGTACAAAGGTGGCTTAACCAAAAATACCTACATTCATGGTGAGAGATTCATCCATCTGAGAACTTTTCAGAGATGCAAACTTATTTACATTATGTCACATTGCACCATGTCCTCACCCAGTCATCTTCTAAATTAGCCTATGACTGCATCCAGCTGTGCATTTTTGTATGATTTTTCACTGGAAGAGGAGTCTTTGGGTCACTGAAAATACAACCAGAATAGAGCATGAGAGCGCCTGTACTCAGGGAGAAGAACCCAAAGGCTCTCAGCATGGGTTGGGAAAGGGGGAGCTTGTTTGGATAGCTGGGGCAATTGCTTATTCAATGCATTCCTCTGTGTCCATGGCACAGTTTGCAGTGTGCTCTAAGACCATTAGTAAACTTGATGCGGAAGCAGGAATAGAAACAAGACTGGAATTCTCAAGTAGGTCAGGGAGGGTAAAATTTCAATCTGCCTACATTATTGGAGAACACATGAAGGGACAGGACAATATTCATGAGATGGAATGGCAAATTAAGACTCAAATTAACAACATGAAGTTTGGGATTTGGTTTTGGGGCTTTTTGTTCTGTTTTGGTTTTTCTTTTTGTTGTTTTTTTAAAGGAACATTTGGAGCCAAACTTCTAGGAAGGACTGCAGAGAATTAACCTTATGGTTCCTGCTAATAGGAGTCTGGAGACCCTTCCATATACATTCTCATCTTCTCCCTTCGGTCTATGCTGAAAACCTACCCTCTGAGAGTTATCTGAGTGCTGCTAACAGGAAGGCAGCTAAACATTTGTCTTGCAGCAAGGACAGAAAGAAAAATGAACCAGGGTTTTTCTTCTCCTCCCCATAAAACCTGAGCATTTATACTTGGAGTGAATGCAGACAGTCCTGGGACCTGTATAAAAGACTAGCAACTGGCTGTAAGCACCATAACTTAGAGCACATTCCACCCTAACATTAGGAGAGCTTGGGAATAACAGAAATAGAATAATAGAAAGTGCCTCACTGAGCAAATTCCCAGCACCCAGATCAGGGAGAGGTGCAAATTAAATTCAAATTAATTGAAGAGGATGGCTTGAGATCTCTGTGGTCAGGTGAGGGAAGAGGAAATGGAAAGGTAGAATGGGAGTGTGCAAAAGCAGCTGATGTCTTCCAGCAAATCTTGAAACGTTTGTTCACCAAGAGCAGTCCTGTTCTGCAGACTGCTGTTGTCTGCAACCTCCCCCTTTCTCTTGATGCCTCCTGCTAGGGCTGCTCACAGAATCAGCTCTTTTGTTTTCCATTTGCTTATGCTCAGGGAGGAGAGCAAACACATCTTCCTTATACTCAGTTATTGTGATGGGGAAGGAAAAAGAGAGGAGTATTTTGTGTTTTAAGGCAAAAGTAGCACATTTAGTATCCTATTTTCAAAGTGGCATAGACAAGACCTCACCTAGGTGTAAAATATTTGCCTGGCTTTACTTACATCTCAGGTGTTTGTCTATTCCATATCTGACTCTTCGTGTGCCTCTGCAAGCACAATTGAGTGACCTTTGGAGTGCAATCATGAATGTTAACCTCATCCTGCAGTTTGAGCTCTTGGAAACTGAAACCTGTCGTCTGAAAATCTGGTGCTTTCAGATCAGCTGTGGCTTCTTGTGAGCTCATAGAGCACATAACTTTAGAGCATCATATCCAAACATCTCCAAATTTCTAGCAGGAAGGTTTGGATTCCAGGCTGTGGAAGAATGACTGTATCTTGTGAAGACCAGGTACTTAAAGATCTCAAAGGCATCAATGTACTTTGGGTGATCATTAACTTTCCCATATGCCACTGAGTTTGGAGAAGAGAAAAATTATTCCCAGATTTTGTGGAAATTGCTGTGAAGAAGAGATGCTCAGATTCTGCTTAATCACTTTCCAAATTTGTTCTCACAGTTTTTTTGTAACTGCCAAAATCTGATTCTGTCTTGGGTTTCTACTTTCCTGTGAGTATGTACTAAACTGAAGAGCTTAAATCCAATAGACCCTACAAGGGATTCCCTCTAATAATTACAGTCCTACAAAGGAGACTATCCATTCCCGCAACAATGTTTTCCCAGCACTGTAGGTCACTTTCTTTACCAGAAAAATCACTGGAACTTGTTTAACAAGAAAGGGAACGAGAGCTACTCCTCCAACTCAGTTATTTACTAATTAGGAGCAATTAATATTTCTATATAGCCTGTTTGTGCTCTCTCCCTTCATAAATAAAAATACATTAAAATACATTTTTATAGGAAAGTTGCAATACTGACTTTTGCACCCTACAGTCAGAGATCGTGCAAGCAAATAAGATCTCCCAGGCTATCATCACCTCCAGATAAAATTATAATCACTGAATTATTTCCAATGTACTCCAAGTCTGTGTTAGCTGGAAAGATGAAAAGAGTATATTTTCGTCTTTTGCTTTTTTTATTTAAGCTTTTTCAAAGAATAAATCTTCATTTGGGATGACTGGAAATTCCTTCTAGAATTTGGTTCAGAAGACACAAGGGAAAAAAAAAAAACAGTTTTGTCTATTTTTGTTTTTAAATAATTAGAGTGGTTTAATCGGTCACTTCACAGGAATGTTTCAGCCTGTTTGGTGCTAATGAAATTGTGGTGAGGTTGAAGAAAAAGGAGGTTCAGCACTGACACAAACTGTCCAGTTTCTAAGGCATCTGGTGCTGGTATGAAAATTAAGTACGCCTATCATGCATCACACATGATGTGACCCAGTTTTACTGTTGTGAATCCAGATGTTTTAAACCAGCCACATCTTGAAAGCTGATCAAGCACCACTCGGTGAGCCCAAACCCAATGAAGAAAACCATGACTTTGTCAGAGCAGGAGCCAGGCATATCTCCTCTTGTCATTTTTCAGTTCCTTTTGAGAAAGGACCAGTGCTGGGGATTTTGTTGAGCAGAAAGAGGACATACACTTGCATAAATGTGTGAAAATGCATCTTTTTGTGTCATTTGTAGCTTAAGAGTAAATTCTTAAGGCAGAGCCAAGAAGTCATTGAAGAGTGAGAGAAAACACAGGGAAGGTGTATCTAACACAGCCAGGTTGCAAGGTGGTGGGTCTGACAGACTGGTGTCCAGATGTGAGATGCCTTCTCATGGGGTGTGATGCAGCTGTGCACCATTAGGCTCGCCTGTGAGTGCATGCCCAAAGCCAGCAGTGCTTATACCCCAGAAGCAGAGTCTGGTGGTTGAACAACTCCAGGTGGATCGTTTAAGTAAATTTCTTCCAGTCGAGACTTGACCTAGGCTGGCTTTTCGGCACTTTCTTGCGTAAGCACAGTTTGCAAGCACAAATGTGTGTTTTGGGCATAGTGTTGGATGCACATGTACTCTGCTTGAACACATGGGACTTTTCAGGGAAAGACCTTTTAATTGCTGCATTTCCTTCTCATGGTTCCATTGCTTCTCAAGTAGCATTTGCATCTCTCCTACAAACTCTCAAGCAGAGTCCTGTTCCGAAACTACGTGCCTGTTGCAGGGCTGGAATCTCTTCTTAGACAAAAAGACAACAAGTCCTGAGTGCTTTTTAGACCATGCACTATTGTGTACCAAAAAGTGGCTGATACCTTCACAGTTCCTGAGGTGATTTACTGAGCTGGAAGGCAGAAATAGGTGCAATCTGAAGCTTGTCTGTGAGGAAGCCAAGCAGGAGAAAGGGAGGACACTGACCTCCTGATTGCTGTCTGGGCTCCTGCACAAGAACAGTGCAGATATAGCCAAAACAATCTGAAACTGAAAGCTACCCACCAAACAGTATGGAATGAGAAGCTATCTGAGATACCAAGGTGGGGTGCCTGCAGCCCCTTCAGCACCAAGAGAAGCTGAACCAGACCTCAACTTGTCATCTGTCTGTCCTAATGGAAGCCTGTGGGAATGAGCCCTTAGCATGCTCTTCAGAGTCATTTCAGGCTGTTACTCATTATCTTGGTATCTTTTCCTTTAGTTCATCTTTTCCTTTATGAGACCATCAATAAGAATCTAGTCATGGGAGCATCCCTTTGTCCAGCTAGGGTATCGTGAAAGGCTCCTGCGGTAGTAGTAAATAGTAGGTAGTAAATAGCTGTGATATTCAAAGGAAATTTTTTAACAGTAATGTCTTTTTTCTCCATCTTTAAGTCTCACTTTTTTTACCATATTCCCCAGCCTTGCTGTAATCATATGAGACTCATTTATATTCTTCTTTGCTGGGTAGATATGATGCACTTACCTTGAAAAGTGCCCTATTTCTCAGACAAGTCCAAGAGTTTCCATCAAATTTCACAAAGGTGCTTTTGAGTTCTCAGGTTTACAACTTTCCATGGTTTATTTGTGTTTTACTGTAGAAACAAAATGAAGGACAAACAAAAAATATACACATTCCCAAAGAACCTTCACAGTGATATTCCTGAAGTTTAATAGCATTCAGCCCTTTAGTCCTCTGCTCTCTGTCTAAAACAGCAGTAGGCTCAAATGCAGTTGTCAGCTTTACTCTGCTTCAGTGACAGCTCAGGGATTTCATGTGGCATCACATTTCTGGTAGCTGGTTCCTGGAGAGTGTACATGAGCTCCTGAGAGAAATTACTGGACTGTGTGCTTGCTAGGCTGCAGAGACAGCTATCTATCTGCATGGAAGTGATCCAGATGTGCATCTGCACTCAGACTCTCTGTTCCATAGGCCGTTGTCTCCCTTGTTTCAGAAGATAAAAGCTGGATTCCTCCCTGAAGACCATATTCTATATACCTGTAAACTAAGTGCTTTTGGCCTTGTTTTTCTGGCAGGTGTTGCCAGCTCTCCTGCATGGCTCACACACACACAATCCTATGTGGCTGGTGTCACACCCAGCTGCTGCTGGCAAGCCATCCAACATGAGCCATGTGGGAAGTCCAGCACTGGCTTTGCTCACATGAGCCCAGCCAGCCACCTGCCTAGGCATAATCCTCCTTTCTCATACTTCTCAGGGCAATGGGCCCTTGCTACAAAGGTGCTCAAAATCTAACTTGGCATGTGTATGTCTCTCAAGGAGTTGGAAGGCAAATAACCACACAGGCTCAGCTGAAAAGAGGTAGCTTTGTTAAACAAATACAGCACCATTTTACAGAAGTGTTGCAGAACAGGAGGTTTCATCCATGGGATCCTCTCAGGACTACATTGGACTTATGCTGGTTTTATGCATATGCTGTGAATAGAACCCATCCTTGTTCCAAAAACTGGCTGCTTTTACACTGCCATGGTACAAAAGGATTGTTTTCTTCCTGCAGCCTGATTCAATTTTAAACCTAATTTTTATAGCTCCTATCTGTATAGGCTTCCAGTAAAACTATTCTCATCTGAGAAAAAATTGGTTTGAGGAAGTTTCACCACAAACCCTTAAATACTTTGATATGACAGCATCCATTGCACTGACAAAGTCAAGATTAAAAATAGAGTTTACGGGCTTAAGTTTGGCATTCAAGTTGACTGCAATATTGCAACATGATTTAAAGTCAACAAAATAATGTTTAACGTGTCCCAGATCTCCTTGGAAGAGCAAGAAAAAAAAAAAAAAAAGCAAACCAGCCACAATGTCAGGTCAGATGGTAATTTACTACTGCCAAGCCTCCTCCATACAAAATCATTGCAGATGCTTCCTGGTCAGCGACAGTCTCAACAAGCAATGAAACTTTTACAGCTGTAAGCCTGCACACCGATTTGAAACAGCTTTCTGGAAGGGGAGGTGCATGGCTTCAAAGAGGACCCTGATGAAGTTAGGGTCCTGTGGCAGGATCAGGGCAAAGCTGGAACTGAGAGAAAGGTTTCAATGAGGAGACACAGGGGTCTTTTGCGTCCTCCTGCAAGAAAGGGTGAGAGTGTTTACTCACACCTTGCTGACACTATTTGCACTGCTGTTTTATAGGGGCTGTAGGGGACTCACAGCAGCTAGACAGAGTGAAAAGAAGGATTTTATTTCCTATGATTCGCAGTTCCAGTTTTGTCTCTTTTTACCTGTTTTCTCCTGGTGCTTTGGGGCTGAGCTGTAGCTAGAAACAGAGTGTGGTGTGAGCATCCTGGTGCTGCTAGAGGTAGTAAGAACTTCCCCTGGAGCACAGCAGGTGTGAGGTACTCATGCCATCCAGTTAGATCCCATTGCCAGGTTTGGCTATGGGAAGGAATTGTTTGGTATGGTTTGTGGAGTTTTTCCCCATTGCTCTGATCCAGCATGGATTATTTTAGAGAGATTTTGCTTTTCTCTATAAAGTAGGATTATAGTCTGTTCTTCAGGACTCCCACCATAATAAACTCCTCCTTCAAAGTGAAGGAACCAGGGGCACACCCCGTGACTAGCTCTCACAGTACGTGCATGGTGGTCCTCATACCCTTTCAGCATTTTAGAAGAGGTCTTAAGTTTTCAAAGAGTAGGTGTAGATTGTGCTGAGACAGAAGTAGCAATTTCAAGGATACTTTTTGACTACAAGTTGCTACATAGTGGCCTGTAATTCTTTTTGTCACCCAGTGTGGTTTTTTCTGTCCACAGTGTATTGTAGTTTGGGATGACAGGCATCACACCATCACTTGAAAGCCTCAGCAAAAATCAGGTTGAAGATGTGCTCAAAACTCAATGACTTCATTAAAGGCTGACTTGGGAGCACTGTCTGCTTGCAAGGCTCCCCGGTGCCTCTCATTACAACACATGCTGTTTTCAGTTGTTTATGATTTTGTCAAAGCTGAATGTTTGGATTCAGGTTTTCCGTCCTGGATATATGTCTTTGGACTGAATTGCTTTTAGCTATTCATTTTATACCCTTCAAATATCTTTCTTATCTAAGCTGACCTGGCAAATATCTAAAAGAAGTCAAGCCATACAGTACCCATTTTCCAGGCCTGGGTCTGAGCAGTACTGAGGAGAATCTGTCAATAAGCATTGCTCCACAGAAGGAATGAAGCCACTTGGAAAAGGTCAGGAAGGATGTTCTTGGAGGAGCCAAGAATCACAAGCCTACAAACTGTGTCTTAATTTTCAGGCTATTTGTTCTTCTTGTCGCCTGCTGTAGGACTCATGATTTAAAGGGTAGGATGGGACAAATGCTCAGAAAAGTCAGAAACTCTGGGTCAGTTGGGTTAGAGGGTCTTTATTCTACAAAGTGTCCCTTGCAGGACTTGTGTCAGAAATGTCTTGCATGACAGTATTTCTGTACACAAGTACCATTCTTATTTGCTGCCCTACAAGGATCTGTGGTAACTACCCTCCCTGCTGAATTTCTCAATGATGAGTCCAGAGCCTGCCCAAACAAGAAAAAAATAACAAAGCCCCTTTCACAGGAAAGAGCAACTTGGCAGCAGGTAAGGGACAAAACCAGAAAAAGAAGGGTAGTGTGAGGATAGCAGAGCAGAGCTCCCACACAGCACCTAACCTCTTCATGAAGAGGTCCAAGGTGTCTGTCAGTACTTTCCAGTGGTGTTTAGTCAGGGCCAGGAAGATTGATAAGGTAGACCCCACTGTCGCTGTGCTTTCTCCTCCTTCCTCTTCTAGGGATGATGAACTTGGACCTGGCCTTGCAGTTCTTGAAGGAAGGATCCTGTGACTCCCTAGGAATGGGGCAGAGGGAAAAAACAGATGCAGAGCCTTGCTGGAAGGTTTCAGAGAGCTTCATGAGACCTACAAAAAACCTGTTTGTGGTACATCTGGGGACTCACCCACCTACACATCTAGATGGAGGACTTTGGGCATGGCAAACCAGCCACTGGAACAAGGTCACAAAACCTTGGGGGTGTCAGAAGTGACCTTTCTAATGAATGTGACAGGAAAATGCTGCCAGTTGTGAAGTTTTTCACATGGAAAAGTTGAGCAAAGCTGGGTGCTTTCTCTCCCAAACACACAAGGTGCGGTTTGATTTAGTTTAGAAATCTGCAAGGGCTCACCATGCTTTGAAACCAAAGTGTAAGTTCTTTCAGAGGATGATTCAGAGCACAAGCCTAACTTCTTGTGCTCTGAATCACCACTCTTCCTACTGCATCTGAAAGAGATGAAGGCAACTAGGCAGCTGAGATACATGTCTATAGCTGGGTGCGAAGATAAGGATACGTAGGTTATGTAGGTCCTGTTCTAATATACATCCCACCTAACTATGCTCTTCTGAGTCTACAGTGCCTTTCTCCTGCTCTCAAAAGTGATTGCAATTCACACACAGGTAAAGGGTAGAGACAGACAGCCGTCTCTGGTGTTTCGGACACGTTGAATCGATCCTTCTCCTACGGCCATCTCACTATTATTATGATCAGGAAGCCCTGAGGGCTCAAGATCCATTGAACAAGGATACTTGAATCTGTACATAGCTGCACAATGCAAGGAGGCTTTGGAGGGAACAAGGAATTACCTTTAAGAAATGATTGTAGATGACTATCTTACATGAGTTGCAGTGTCTGGCTTGTGCCTTTTGCCTGATACACCAGAT
This sequence comes from Merops nubicus, assembly GCF_000691845.1. Classification (NCBI taxonomy): domain Eukaryota; kingdom Metazoa; phylum Chordata; class Aves; order Coraciiformes; family Meropidae; genus Merops; species Merops nubicus. The sequence continues at coordinate 126,663 of NW_008622326.1, read as the reverse complement.
CTGAGGAGGTGTTGGATACAACTTCCTCTAATCTAGTGCTGATGTGACATCAGCAGCTGCAGGGAAAGCTTCAGCCTAGCTCCTGGTCAGAATCACCCAGTACAAACCCTTCTGCCACTGGAGGACACAGTCCTGCACCAGTGGCATGATGATTAAGAGTGTAAAGCTCAGCCAACAGATACTGAACTGCTTTTATATCCACTAGTTTTCAATCAGATCAGTTCCTTGACTCCATTCATCATGAGACCACAGGGATGCCACTGCTGCTATAAGAGCAGAAGAGGGAATGGGAGGTAGGTAGATTTACCCCTGCAGATTACTGTTGGCTTTGCTTACCCTGACTCAGGGCAGTAGTCACAGACAGATACATCTCTGTGACATGTTCTGGCTCCAGAACAATACACTTCTGTGAAATTTACTTATTATGAAAATACACCAATGAGCTCTAGCTGAAATTTCAAGTAATACATAAATTACAGCAGATTTTGGCTTAAAACACAATGCCTTACCAAAAAAAAAAAAAAAAAGCTATATTTATTTTCACTAATCCAGCCAAGAACTGTAATAAAATGTCAACATCAGTCTTGTTCACTTCATTTTGGGGTCTTGCTAGTCCTTACAGAAAGGTGCTTCAGCTATGATCTCCAGGCTGGTGGTCTGTGGAGGTTTTTCTGTTCCTGTGATTCTGTTTTTTCTATCTGAATCTGATAAACCTCATTAAAAGAAGTCAGTACGCTGTGGGATGAAACATCAGGCCTGTCTTCACGAAATATTTTGCTCTGAATTAAACCAACACAAGCCAGCTCCATGTGGGAAGCAATGCAGTCATTTTAGTGCATTGCTGAACCCAGCTAATAAGTGCTTTTGAGAATTATGTTATATTAGTTGTTACTCAGCACCTTATGATTGCATTTCCATGGCTGTTGGACCAGTTTAGAACGCGGGCAAAACATATCCTGCCTGCTTGCTGTGGATCTGTGAGGATCTATAAGCATGTATATCTAATCACATAAATGAATTCTCTAGATGACATGAAAAACCTTGCCCAAAGTACAGGAAGGATATAAGAGGCTATATAGTCCTTGCTCTCCAGAAGCTCTGGGATCACTTTCAATAGAAATCTGAACACGGGAGATATGCCTGAAGGAAGACAGGGACAAGTCATGGTATTTCAGAGGTACACAAGCAATATAAAACAGCAGGAAAGCCATAAAGATTTGTGAGCAGGGTGTTCTCTGCTCCCAGGTAAAGGAAAACAAGCACTTCTACAAGAAAAAGATGAGGGAGGGGAAAAGTATAATTCTTGATGTAAACTTCACTTAAGTTAGGAGTGCAATATAGAGGTAGCACACATGGCAGCCAAATTTGGTTTTCATAGTCCTATACCTTGTCTGGATCGGTTTGATTTTTTTTTTTTTTCCAAAGATTGTGTTCTGTCCTGAGCCATCCACGCCCCAGTTAGCCCTGTCTCATGTTGTTTGCCACGTTAATCAGTAGTTGCCATGCTAAATACTTGTGCCTGCTTCCTACACCCTGCGACAAGCCTGCCTTGGTTTTGCTGCTACATGGTTTCAGCCTTCACTCAGCTACGCCAGTTTTTGCCAGCACAACTTGTCATCAGCTCTAAGGTCAGTTCCTCACCAACATCCCGTTCACACGTCATCAGGCAGCCATCGCCTCTGAGCTAAATCCAACCCTACAAAAGAAAGGGTTTAGTAGTGCTATAAAATTAAAGACATGCCTTTGTGTTCATCAGCTCCCAGATGACACTCTATTGAGACCAGCATTTCCTGGTCTGAGGCTTGTGCCAGTCGTGAGCACTACGTGGCAGGCAGCTCTAGTTGAGGAGGCAATCAGCATAGAGCAAGAAGTCCACACTAGCAGCTGCTGTTGCAAAAGACATTTTGTTCAGGTTTTTTTTTTTTTGCAGTGGACTATGTCCATCCAGTGATATTTAATTTACTGGTTCTTAGTTGTCTTGGGAATGTTTCAGACAAGTGCAGTTGCCTGCCAAAGAAGACACCAAAGGCATTTTTCCCTTACCAAGGTTTGACTCCATCCCAGCAGAATTGATGTCTTGCTCAAAGTGAACGGCACATTTTTTTTTGCTGTTCCCACTGACCAAGGGTTGTGGTGCCCCCAGGTTAATCTCTGACTTGCAGGAGCAGGGGAGAGTGCACTGAGAGGAGGCAGTGACAGTGGAAAGATAAAGCACAAGTTCTAGTCATGGCCATCAGACTCTCCAGGATTCAATTTACTGGCTGAGGGAATACACAATGAAGTCTTCTTCCTGCTCATTCCACAGAATGTCTTGGTATTCAGATTGACCACAGGGCACTGAAGGTACTGCACTGCAATAGTACCTTGAGACAGCAAATGAATTTTACCTCCAGAATACTCCTCCGCATGAGGTGGAGGGGAACATTTGTTTCAACACACAGAGAAAAAAACAAGGATTGCCTCACTGAGATTTTGGATAGAGATTAGGAGATAAAGTAATGTCTTAAGTGATGGTCTTCTATCACCCCAAGACTCACTATCCACATCTCCCCTGGTCAGCAGGGAGGTATCCAACCCCTGCTACTGTACGCACAGTTCTGGTGGAGTGCAAATTCCTAATGCCATCACTTTACAGGTCTGGCTGAAACAAGTATCACAAGCCATGGAGAGCCATTGGCTGCTTTCTCCTCCTCTTGCCTTGAGCCCCAGGTAATAGAGTTCATGGCAGAGCCCCTCAGCTCAAGCTATGAAGGATTTCTGCCTCCTCACCTGTTTCTTTGTTTACTATCAGTGGTGCGGATATTACGCTCTGGCACAAAGAAGTGACTTCTACTCCTTACAGTTTAATCAAACCTCAGATGTAACATCAGCCGTAGAGATGAGGCATCCATTCTCAGGGCTAAAGACTAGAGTCTTTAGCCATTTCCTTCTCTGGAGGTAGTCCCTAGAGACGACCTCTTGCCATCCACCAGCTGGTAAGAGCTCACCAAGCTCTGCACTCAGATGCCATCCATGTTTTCATCATACAGGCCTGTGCATGCCTGCCCCGTGCAACCCTTTCCATAATGAGCTTGAAGGATGGACAAGCAGGTCTGTCCTTCTGAGTGACCCACTCACTCACAGACCATTGACCAAGTAACCTTGGAGGATGGAGAGCAAACAACTTGCTAGTTTCCTGTTTTGTTAAGGAGTTACATATCTCTGAAAAACTGACTTGAAAATTAGAGCAACCAGAACAAAATACAAGCCCCCAGAACATGAAATAGATGGACCCTGGTCAGTCAGTCATCTTTGTTCTCCACAGAAGGAAGTGGCCTTTTACAGCTGGTCTACAAACATCAGTCCTCCATGATACAAGGGGCTTGTGGCTTCTGTGTGTACTTGCCTGTCACTGCCGAGCATTCTGTGGGAGTGTGGCTGTAAATGTGCTGAAAAGCCAGCTT
>NW_008622326.1:113727-123189 GCF_000691845.1 Merops nubicus | reverse complement strand
CCTGCAGAATAAATAACAATGTAAATTAGATAGGACTGGAGCTCACCAGCCTCAGCAGGAGTTATTCCCTTGTCCAAACATCCAGCCAGCAGCTCATGAGCTTCCTTGTGTGCTCAGCAGTGGTCCTGCCAAGCTGAAAAGATTAAGATGGAAGATTTGCCCCAGCTGAACAAATATCTCAAAGGCCTGCCTGAGGCTCAGTAGACAATTGGGTTGGCATGGTTAGGCCTTAGTTTCTGTAACCTAAGAGACAATTTCAACTAGCATCACATTTAGCAGCAGCTGCCACACTAGCCTGCAGGTCCTGCAGCACACCTGAATTTGTACCCCCTGGGGAAGCTTTTCACTCAGCAGGCGAGAGCAAAGTTGAATTCCAAAGACGCAAATTCAGATACCATCCATTCTTAGTTGTATTGTCCTTTTAACCACAAGAACAAATACCTGGGAAACCAATGCCTCCTGCCTTCCTTGCCCCCGCCCAAGCACAGGAACACAAGAAATCTTTAAAAGAGATATCATGTCTTCTAGAAATGCTGTCAGTCCTGCATGTTTCATCGGTGCTGCTGAGCCCAAAAGTCAAGTTCTTCTTGGCGTACTTCCCCTAGGATGGTTGATGGCTCAGCAGGGACTGCAAATCTATGGCTTCCAGCTAATGTAGCACCGCTCAAAAACATCTTCTAATTTACAGCCAAGCACTTATGCAAACACCATAAATCCAGGGGTAATCCGTAGGGACTAGTGTAATCATACATTAAGAATAACAGAGTATTTTGAAACACTCATGACAAGTTCAACCCCACCTGCCTTAAATCACCTTTAATGGTCTTGGCCTCATCTTAGTCTCCAGCTGAAATTAAACCTGCTGTCACACTACTTTTTCTCAGTGCAATCTTCACCTGAACTCATCACCAGAGGCTGACAGCAGGGAAGAGAGGGGGCTGCAGAACCCAATGAATGCTATCATCACAGAGGGAACTTTTAATAGGTTTTCCATCATAGCCATAAACTGAATGGTCCAGGGACTTTTATGATGATCTCCCTATGGCATCCCAAAGGACAGAAAATAAAACACATTTTTATTAAGCCTCTTGAAAGATATAACCACTCATTTTTCTCTGATGGAGCCCTATAGATAGGAGCTTAACTATTTTGCTTTCTGAATGCAAGAAAGTCTGTTGAGTGATCAAACTGAATATTACTGCCACATCTTAACACCAGAACACCTCAAAACAATGTGGACAGGGTTTGGGACCCTAGAAACCCTCTAAGGTCAGTTTTGGGGTATCCTGGAGTTAAGCTGTGACTTTCAGAAAAATTGCAGTGGTCATTCTCATTGTTCCTGACAAACGAACTAGAAACATGTAGGTTTTTACTTGCTAACATTTGACATAAGCAAATGTGACTTTGCCTGGCTTTCCTCTGCAATTCTACTTACACTAGAAATTGCCCACAGCTCTATGCTGCTTGTGCTGATCTCTGCCTGCACTCACTCGCAAGAGATTAAAATTAGACCTAGTGACAATTCCTCTGAAATCACTAACTCTGGAGGGACAGGTAGTTTTTCTACTGACCACGTAGAAACCACAGATTTTTGTTCATGGGAATGGTATGTGACAGGAACCCAATGGAAAAATAGTGCTGGGTCTCTGGGAAGCCTTTTTGTACTGTCCTCAAAGCAGACAGAGAAAACTCTAAAGGGAAAGCTCCTCAGATGAGGAGAACTGACACAACTGATCTTTTCAGGTGTGGTTATGTGAACAAGAAGCAAACAGAAGGCTAACTTCTCTAAAGCATTTCATGAACCTGGATTCAGCCTGTCATCTCTGACATGCTTAAAACCAATGTACCCATGTCATGACTGTATTCTGCCGATGACTAGGCCTAACATGAATGACACAACCAGCAGAAAGACAAAGCAGTAAGTGGACTGTATCGAATATAGAAAAGACATTCCACGAACATTTGCTGGGGGTACAAACAAGTCAATTAGTTCACATGCAATCGACATTACCCCCAACCATCCCAACAATGACATCGCCTGACCGACAATAGGCGGAACAAAAAAAGAACCAAGGCTTCCCAGAGATGGAATAGGAAACAGCCAGGCCTACAGGTTAAACGTGTAAGATGAAGGTAGCCACATGGCCAGCTCTCGCCCTCCTAGCCTGCGTTTACAAATGTCCAGGCTGACCAGGGCCCAGTTCCAGGAGAGTCAGGAGGTCCTTCCCCAACCAGGAAGCTCTGTGAAGCACGTCCACTTCACAGACAGACACTCCTGACTCCCTGCAAGTGGTCCCAGCTTTTATCCCCAAGCAGGCACCTGACCTTTGTCAACTCACTGCGGGACCCCTGGGGCTCATTTCCCTTCTGGCTCTCCCTGCAGGGCCGGCCGCACCCTTGGGGGAAGCACTAAGGCAAACTCACAACCTCTTTATGAAGGGCTGTGGGAATCACCCATATGTCAACCTTAATTTGGGGCTCAGGGTTCAAACCCCAGCATTTCAGACTGTTATCAAATGGAGAACCCTAGCTGGGCTGTGGAGTGACATTAACATCTCAAAATTTGGTCTGTTTTAGATCTGTATACCCTAGGAAGCACCCCTCTTTTGCTCTCAAATATATGGACAGAGCATCTACAGTGATTCTACTCCTAACATGAGCCCCTAGAGTTAGAGGAGAGTCGGTCTGGATACTTAGATGTTTTCCTATCCCCAGTCTTGAGGGGTTTCCATCTGAGCATCTATAATGGGTCTTAACATTCTTGCTGATATCACTGCCCCTATGTGAGAAACAGTAAAAAGCATTACCCATGAACACCAAGAGATTTACTGTCGCTGAATGCAGAAAGCAGACAGTGGTTATGCAGCTGAATATATAGCACCAAAGATAGGAGGTGATTTAAAGGGACCTATAAATATCCAGGCACTTGTCACTGAGGATGGTTTAAATGTGTTGCCTCTGATGCCTTCAACAAATCACATGAGTAGGGAGGTTACACAAACAAAAGTAAACGGAAAATTGTTTTATTAATCAGATACTGTGAAAAGGCCTCTGACATGACAGAAAGTTAAGATTACAAAGTTTGAAAATATTAACTTGGCAAAAAGGAAAAAAAAATGGTACTTTTCTCCCACTGTGCAGTTCTTTTTCTTTGTCCTGGCATCAAGCCACAAAGCTGCATAAATCTTTAGATGTATCTCCTAATGTACATTTAGCTTTTGGACTAAGAATGGTGCAAGTGCATCATAAATAGCAAGAAGTGCCCATTGCTCCACTCTAAAAGATGCAATAGAGAAGTGTCAGCATCAGGAGCGGGTACTTTGGGAAGGAATGACTCCAAAGCAGTAACTTGGGGTCACACTGTACAGCTCCCATGTGAAGGTTGTTGAAGCGCACATGTCTTGCCTGTATCACTGCTCACAGATACCTGTCTAATTTATCCTTTTAAGTCTTCAGCTATGGAGACACCCCAACTTACCAGGCAAGCAGTGTGGAGTTTCACTGCCATTGCTATTTCCCCCGTGCAAAGTTCACATTCCACGCACCTGTTGAGGCCTGCTGTTTCTCTTCTTACTCACCTTCCAACCCAAGAGCTGTTCATCATTCTTTAAAACATGAAGACAGAGAATGTGTTGAGCACTGTAAAGCTTTCAGTCTTTAGAGTTTTCTAGGCTCTCACTCAGCCTCTTCTTTTTCTTCTGGACCTCACCAGTCGCATCATCCCTTTTTTGAAATCTGATGCCCATAAAAGGGCACTGTACTTCAGCTAAGACTTTGCTGAAGCTGAGTTAGAGATTATTATTTTGGACACCTTGCAAAGCAACGTTCCCCTTTATGCATCCATTTTTCATAGCAGCCTGAAATCTTATTTCCCATTTTGCCTGGACCCTTCCCTACAAACTCATACTGGGGAATTCTTCTGCTGACCACCTGCATGACTAGGAAGATATTATCAACAACAAGCAAACCAGCAGCTAAACTCCTCCCACCACTACCACAACACACACCAGAGATCCAAGGTGCCAGACAACCAGAGGGAGGAACAAGTCAATGCACCCACCCACCCCAGTGGACATGAAGAAGGGAGCAAGCCAGGCCATGAGCCAAGCCATGGGAGATGGTGGCAGTCAGGCCATGAGCCCAGATATATAGCAGGGACTCAGAGACAGCTTCATGTTCTGGCCCTGACACCCTGGGAACTCCATTTGCTGTGAAGAATCAGGGAGCCATTCTGATAGCCAGAATCCTCACACAGCACACACACTACATAGAGAAACCTGACAACACCTCCACAAGCAGGGTTAGTTCTTATAGAGGTGGCTTCTTGCCCCACCCACAAGTCACTGTGGAAGACAGGGGCACCTGGTGGTGATCTCCTAATGAGTCCCCACCCAATGCTGGCCAGACTGGGTGAAAACCAGTCAGGAAGGTATTTCTTGCCTGGTTGTGGACATCATCCATATGCCAATCCTCATTCAGGGCTGGAGGTTTAAATCTCAGCACTTCAGGAATGCAGAACTGCTGCCTTGCCATTTATTCCCTGTCTTGTTTATTCCCCACTTGAGCCACTGAATATTGCTTCATAAGCAGTAAATGTTATGCCTGTCTTCATGGGAGGAAATCACATTTATTTCAGTCTTCTGCTCCAACAGGGAAAGACCTCTGCAAACTCCTATCCCAGTTTTCATCTCATCATTGACAGCTGTGTTAGAGTTTTCAAATCCTCAAAGTTCAAGCTAAACTCACTTTTAACCTTTTGACCACTGGAAAAGATGCTTGAATGTCATGCTCTGCTCTCCAGCTGTCTTCCCATAGACCTAAAAAACATAGCACATTCCCATCATTAAGCATGTCCTTAAGAAAACAATAATTTAAAGGATCCTCTATGTCTGTTATTGAACCACTCTGGACAACTTCTCTTCCTTTTCTGAATGGTAAATGAATATTTAAAGAGTATTTTGCTACTTCCATTATCTTGTGTGCAGTTATTATGGTCTGTAGATCAAACCTTATGATTCCTGATAAATATCTTAAGTTCCTCTGACTGCTTACATGGCAGTAATAAAATTGCCAGGCAAAGGTATCTGGCAAGAATCACTTCGGTTCCTGACCTCATTACTTGTGAATCTGCATACAGCTGCCTCTTACCCCCATCAAATGCAAACCCTAAAGGGCTGCAAGATGATTGTGCACACTCGAATGTGCCAGATTCCTGGTAGAATAGCCCCCCCCCAGCACACACCACATCAGAGCACTTTACCCATGCTTTGAAGGAATCACTTCCTTAAAATGCCTCTGGTTTAAAGCAACACTGTGGCCCAGTCTTGGCCTCGTTTTCTGCTGAGGCTGGCATTTTATAAGCAAGCTGAAGTCTCCCAGTGACTGTAAGGGTCTCAAGAACTTCTCTGGTTGTCCTTCATGATACATGCACACCTGATGTACACTGTGCCCCCTTCAGTGGACACATGTAGTCATTCATCCATGGAGCCAGCTTCTGCCTGACTCTTCTTCACATTCTTCTAAACCAAATGGTTTGTGGTTCACTGACCCTCTGAGATAAGGTGTTATTTTGTGTTAAAGCCTTTTGGTGGATTTTACTCCTGTGAATTTGTCTAGATATTTTTTGAACCCAAACTTTCCACAACCACAGAAACCTGCAGCAAGAAGTTCCACAGCTGAACTGCAAAATGTGTGAAAAAGCATCTTTCTTTGTCCTGCCACTTAGTTTCTTCTGGTGTTCCTTAGTTTTTGAATGGGAAGAGACTGTGGGAAATCATTCTTTATCCATCCTTTCAAAGATAATTCATAACTCTACAGGTTTCTACTATTAGCTTTCCTTGATTATTTTTTTTTCCTCTAGGGATCTCATTAGCTTCATGCAAAGGCAAATTGCTCCTTTTCTACTTCTACCATCATCACAACAATTTCTGTGATGAGCACATATCCTTCAGAAATTAACTGAGAACCAGTAGCCTTATTGTATATCATCAGTTGGTCATTTCAGTCACTATCCGTGTGTGCTGGATATGGACTATCTGCTTAGATCGGTTCAGTGGTTAAACACCTGCAGAAGAATGTGGCAGAACTGCTAAACAGCAGTTGATTCCCATTCCCAGCACCGTGAAAAGACTCAAACTCTTCATCAAGTGACCAGGGTTGTGAGCTATCAAGTCTCTCCTCAGCTGGGGCAACCATCTACATCTCTTCTCTTTGCCTGTGGCAAACACACAGTCATTCATTTTGGCTTAGTCTGAAGTGTTAAATATATTGTTCTGCACTTGCCCTGGGATAAATTGACTCAGCATTTAGGCTAAGCATTTACCGTAAAGTTTGCATCCAGACAATTACCTCAGCTTAGCTGATAGTTGGTAACTTCTTAAGCCAGAATATCTTAATTGCAAGTCTGAGACCTAAGGCTCTCCTAAAACAGCCTGGGATTTTCAGATAACTTCAGCTTCTATTTTGGAAAGTTGGAATAAATTCCAGTGAAAAATTATTCTATACAAAAAAAAAAGTTCTGCACTACAATCTCCCATGATGTAGTCAGAAGGTTTTTGTATATAAAACAGAAGTTGCAGCCATTTCTTCTCTAATCCAAACTGCCTACTAAATACAGAAATAAGATGAAAAACTACCCTGGCACAGCTAATTGCAATCAGAGACTTTTGAAAATTCAAGCACTTGTTCCCCACTTCAAGTAAAATTCAGCAAAGTGTTTAAGCTCCGACTTGAATGGGATGACTTAAGTGATTAGAATTAACCACATGCTGAAGCAAGACCTAAGAGTCAGAATAATGTCTTAAAACTATGGTAATGCTTCAGCTGAAAGAACACAGAAGGCCCTTACTCTGGGTACCAAAATTATAGTTCTTACACATTTCTGATCTCCAGAAACAAAAGACTGCTTTGACATGGCCTATGTTGTAGCTTCTGGATATAGATGGGTCTGGTCCTTTGCAAGCTGCAAAAGAACTTCGTAAGGAAAATGTCTTCCCTTAGCAGTTAGGAGATAGTACATTATCACTGAATACTCTACAAGACGGAGAGAAACAGTTTAACCCAAATATTTCACATTTTGGTTTCACATATTTCTGAAGGTGTGTGCACAACAAGGAATCCTAAATTATTTTTTTGCACTTTGCTTATGAGGATCAATTCTGGCATCTGTATAATCTGAATAACTTCATCAACTTGATCGAGACTGACACAGTATAATCTAGAGAGCTTTTTTTGACACTAGAGCTTTTAATGCATAGACATTAAAGTCACTCATGTTACATACCAAAATGCATTTCCATATATTGCCGCTGAATTTGCTAATATTTTGTACTTTAAAAATGCACAGATACATGGAATAGGCCTTCAGTTAGTTTGACTTTGTCCTCAAAGATGGGTTGTCATGTGCTGGTGGGGTAAAAGCAGAAAATGTACTTGCTTCTCCCCAACCATTCACCATGCATAACATATACATCCATGATTTTTATGACCTTAAATATTCTTCTCTCACTCATTTACCATGGTAAATGACATTGGCAATGGTAAATGTGACCACAATACCAAGGAAAGAAGCTGGGAAGACTGCACATATTCTGTTCTTGTAAATATTCCAGGCATTCATGTTAAGCATCAGCCGTGGTTGAAATCTGGGAGGCTTTTTTTGTTTTGTTTTGCAGGATGATTGCTCTGTTTGGGATAATTATGAAAGCAAGGCCTTGAAAGAAATGCCTTTACTCATTATCTGGGAGAACACTCTTTACAGTTACTGGAACATTAGTTTAAGGGTGACATGTAGAGTCCTGCTTTTGAGACAGAAAGTGGTAAGGGGAGCATTTGCTTCTCTGCCAACTTTCCTGTGCATTTTGTGCTCTGTACTAAAGGCAAGTTGGCTTCCACGGTCCACCTCGTCTGTCTTTGTGCTACAATCTCTTCATGGTCCCACTATTAGCAATTAATTAATTTGGGCCAATAATCCACCCCAAAATCAAAGTTAAACCCTAACTGTATGTAAGAGGAGACAAACCCGTGTATCTTGTGTCAAGCCCATAACTGTATTGAGCTACCATGTACCTTCAGCGTGCTATCTAATCTTGACTTAGACATTAGGCAAAAGAGAACCCAAGCAATTCCTCAATAAACTGTTTCACTGTTAAAAAATGTGCCATTTATTCTGTCCTCCATTTGTCACTCACCTTACAGTATCTGGATTATGTAAGTCTTCATTCAGCAGATCAGGGTCCTGTATTAATAAAGCACTCAGGCAAACAGAGCTGGAAGAAACTCTAAGAGATCCTTTAGGCCACCTCCCTAAAGAGGGAGGCAAGACTCACTCTGCCTGTGCCCTTCCTAAGACCTCCTGCAGTGATAACTCTGCCATCTGCCAAGGCATGTATGCAAGATCTCTCTTTGCTATGTCACTCATAATCCTTCATGGATTTTTACATATTCCAACTATTTAGATGGTGCGGTGGCTCTCCATGAAGGAAGCCCTACCTCAGATGGTAGATACCCCAGCAGCACTGTGCTATGCTGGCATATGTTTTGGGTGTCTAAGGCAATGAGGTTCCTACTTGTTGGTCTTTGGGGCTTGCTTGCCTACCTTCTCACAGAGACACCTCTTCAAGAACCATTCTCCTAAATGGCACTGTCAGACACCTACATGTAAAATGTTTGGAAACCTTCAGCTCATAACCTCCTCTGCCAGCAGGTGGGTTTCTGTCTCCTGCAGAGTCCAGTGATTTTGCCCTGGGTATTGAACTCCACACACTGCTTTGGTTTTAGAAGAGCTGAAAATACCTGGCACATCCAGCTCTTGCCCACGAGGTATGGCAAATGCCACAGATGATGAGGTTTCTAACTATGAGAAAAACACTGCAGTTAACACTACATTAATTAACAGAAGAAAAAGCAAGTAATTTTTGGAATTAGGTGTCTGCCCACTCAGAATTATCCAGGAGACCCCACTGTACCCTTCTGCTAACAGTCACATTAACCTCCCAGACTAACCAATCCAGAGATGGGGATGGTTTAAACTGGGGCTACACACTGTGCAGATCCAGATTTTAAGAACCTATTTTCTGACACCATGACCCAAAATTCTGCTGGCGTAGAAAAGGAAACTCTGGAATGCCAGAAGCAGCAGAAGCTAAAAAGTAGCAGGGACTGCCCTACTTTTTATAATTCTCCTGTCATGGGATAGAATGACCAAGGTTTCAGCACATGCTTGGCTGAGAGATCTAAGTCTGTTTTTAGAAATCTATACATGACTCTTTTTGGACAGATAAAGTGTCTTTGAAGCAGAAGAAAAAAAAAAAAATGTTTACAGAACCTGGCTTGTCCAATTTACCAATGTAAAAAAAGGCAGAGCTCTGCCTGATGTCACTTTTCACATCCAGATAAGAGGAGCATGGCAGGGCAGCTTTCTAGATGTCTGTGGTCGGTGGCATGGTGGTCCCATAAGGAGGT